>NC_083714.1:59304951-59412451 GCF_033118175.1 Dama dama
AATATTTTCTCCCAGTCTGTGTTTCCTTTTCTAATTCTTTTGATAGAGTCTTTTGAAGAGCAGAAGTTTTTCATTTTAACAAATTTCAGCTTATCAATTATTTCTTTAGTGCTATGATTTAAAAAGTTAGTGCCACATTCATTGTCATCTAGGTTTTCTCCTATGTAGTCTTCTAGTTTTATAGTTTTGCATTTTATGTTTATGTCTGTGATAAGTGTAAAGATATGTGTCTAGATTATTTTTTTGCATGTGGATGTGCAGTTGTTCCAGCACCATTTGTTGCAAAGACTATCTTTGCTCCATTGTATTGCCTTTGCTTCTTTGTAAAAGATCAGTTCACTATATCAATGTAGGTTTATTTCCAATCCCAATATTCTATTCCATTGATCTATTTGTCTACTCATTTGCCATCATCATAATGTCTTAACTATTGTAAGCTTTATAGTAGACCTTGAAGTAAGTGTCAATCTTCCAACCTTGTTCTTCTCAGTTTTGTGCATGCGTGCTAAGTTGCTTCAGTTGTGTCTGACTCTTTGTGACCCTGTGGGCTGTAGCCTGCCAGGCTCCTCTGTCCATGGGATTCTGTTCATGGGATTCTCCAGGCAAGAATACTGAAGTAGGTTGCCATGCCCTCCTCCAGGGGATCTTTCTGACCCAGGTATCGAGCCTGCATCTCTTATGTCTCCTGCATTGACAGGTGGGTTCTCTACCACTAGTGCCACCTGGGAAGCCCTTTCAGTTTTGTACTTATCATTATATGGATCTTGTAAGTAATTTGTTTTATATATATATATATATATATATATATAAAACTAAACTTTGTTTAGTTTTTTTTAAATATAAATGGTATAATGTTTTTCATTTCAAAGTGTTCATTGCTGACATATAGGGAAGCAATAGATTTTTGTGTCAGTTATATCCATATAACCTACAACCTTGCCATAGATACTTTTTAGTTCCAGGTGCTTTTTTTGTTGGTTCTTTCAGATTTTCTACATAGAAAATCATATAATCTATGAATTTTCTTGTCTACTTCATTTTTAACTGGGAGTTCTAGTATAATGTTGAAAAGGAGTGGTGAGAGAGGACATATGGCCTCATCCTTGATCATAGTGGGAATACTTCTAGTTCCTCACCACCAAGTATGATGTCAGCTGTTGGCTTTTTGCACATATTCTTTATCAAGTTGAGGAATTTCCCCTCTAGTACTAGTTTACTGAGAATTCTTATTATAAATGGGTTTTGGGTTTTGTCAAATGCTTTTCCTGTGTCTACTGATGTGATCATGTGTTTTTTCTTCTTTAGCCTGTTGATATGATGGATTTCATTAACTGATTTTTGAATGTTGAACCAGGATAACTCTCACTTGGTTGTGGTATATAATTCTTTTTCTCCATTGCTGGATTTGATTTGCTAATATTTTGTTGAGGATTTTGCATTTATGTTTATGGGAGATATTAGTCTGTGGTTTTCTTTTAATGTCTTTGGTTTTGGTATTAGGGTAACTGTAGCCTCATAGAATGTGTTAGAAAGCATTCCCTCTGCTTCAGTCTTCTAAAAGAGATTATAGAAAATTGGTTTAATTTATTTCTTAAATATTTGATAGAATTTACCAGTGAATCCATCTGGGTCTGGTGCTTTCTCCTTTGGAAGGTTATTAATTATGCATTCAATTACTTCAATAGCTGTAAGTCTATCCATATTTTCTGTTCCTTCATATATGAGTTTTGGCATATTGTGCCTTTTAAAAAAATTGCCAAAAAATTTGATCCTTTTCATCTAGGTTATCAAATTTGTGGGCATACAGTTGTTCATAATATTCCTTTGTTTTCCTTTTATTATTCATAGGATTTGTGTTGATGTCTCCTCTTTTATTTCTGATATTAGAAGTTATATCCTCCCCTTTTCTCTTCCTCTTTACTTTTAAAATATTAACATTGCATATTTGCTCTTATATGTACTTATTTCTGGACTTCCCTGGTGGTTCAGACTATAAAGAATTTGTCTGCAGTGTAGGAGACTCAGGTTTGATCCCCGGGTCAGGAAGATCCCCTGAAGAAGGGAATGGCTACCTGCTCCAGTATTCTTGCCTGGAGAATTCCATAGATGGAGGAGCCTGGTGAGCTACAGTACTTATTTCTGCACTCATCTGAAAGTCTCCTTTTCTACACAATCAAATATATTTTTCAGTAAAATCTTATTTTATAATGATTCTCAAGAAATGGAATTCACCAAAGGGCCTGATATCCTACTTGTTTATTCATTTGTTTCCCTTCCCTAAATTAGGTATAATATCAGTTCATAGTTCTTTTGTTTTGAGAGCAGTATCATCCAGTGATCTAGATTGACTAATTGATAGTTATGAACAGCAGTCAATTTACATTTTAAAAATGACAGAAACCAAATTTTTAGTTTATTAACCATTAAATGGTTCTGTAATTTTCAAAGAAAGTATTTTGAAATGAGCATAAGACAATTGAAAGAACCATTTAGAAAAGTTTCAGCTATACTGTGAGGCATTTTATCTGGGCTTCTACTAGTAGATATGAAAGAGTTCCCTAATTTATTTAGTTTACTTTCAGTAGGTTAGCCCTGGTGATACAACAAATTAAAATAAACTCAAAATTTGAAATAAAGCTTTAGATACTATAGTATTAGCATGTTTTATAAATGGGAATTGGAAAGGGACTTCTGTATTTTTCATGTATATTTTAAATCCTAGGTCTTACTTTTCCCCCTCAGGGAACCCAAGATAGTCAACATTTTACTTTAGAAATATTTCTGTGAAAAAAGTGTAAATTATGGCCTACAGTAGCTAGCATTAAACCTTTGGAATAGAAAGCAAGGCTTATTTATAAATTTGCAAATTATGTGCTGTGCATTTTAATAACAGTGTTCTTTAAGTGTTATCTTTACACATCTGCATTTCTTTCTGTGAGTATCCCTGAGCTGGTATGGATAACTATGAGTTAATTTGGCTGATAGCATCAAGTTGTGATAGTAACCAGGGTCTAACAAAACCACGTTTCTAATCCACTGACAAGCTGTATGATTTTGACTAACTTATTTATCCTCTTGGCATCTCCCTTTTACTCCTATACAAAATATAGCTGATACTTACTCTGCACTTTTGTTCTGTATTATTGTCAGAATTAAGTAAAATAGGAGATATGGAAACACTTGAAAGATGACAAATGTGTACAATTGTAAGGCATTGCTTCAACATCACTGTGAAAGCCCTTGGCTCATATTGAACCTGAACATGTTCCTTGTCCTCATCAGGATGTAGTGGGAGGACAGAAAAAAAAGTACAATTCCCATTCTTGCACACTCGTCAGTCTGCCTTCTCAAATTTGCACAGCTCTAGTTGTACCTAGTGATAGAAAAGTAACATTTTTAGGTCCCAGTTGTGGGAAATACTTTAAATAGAACTGGCCTGCGGCATTTTTCAAAATAAAATCTAAATAATGAGAGATTGTTAGTGGGAACCATGCCAGGGCTAGATTACACGACTAATAAAAATCAACCTGAGTCTCTGGTATGAATCTAAGAGAAGCAGAAGATATTAAGAAGAGGTGGCAACAATACACAAAATAAGTATACAAAAAAGATCCTCATGACCCAGATAATCACGATGGTATGATCACTCACCTAGAGCCAGACATCCTGGAATGTGAAGCCAAGTGGGCTTTAGGGAGCATCCCTATCAACAAAGCTAGTGGAGGTGATGGAATGCCAGTTGAGCTATTTCAAATCCTGAAAGATGATGCTGTGAAAGTGTTGCACTTAATATGCCAGCAAATTTGGAAAACTCAGCAGTGGCCACAGGACTGGAAAAGGTCAGTTTTTACTCCAATCCCAAAGAAAGGCAATGCCAAAGACTGCTCAACGTACCACACAGTTGCACTCATCTCACATGCTATAAAAGTAATGCTCAAAATTCTCCAGGCCAGGCTTCAACAGTACATGAACTTCCATACATTCAAGCTGGTTTTAGAAAAGGCATAGGAACCAGAGATCAAATTGCCAACATCCATTGGGTCATCAAAAAAGCAAGAGAGTTCCAGAAAAACATCTACTACTGCTTTATTGACTATTCCAAAGCCTTTGACTGTGTGGATCACCACAAACTGTGGAAAATTCTTAAAGAGATGGGAATACCAGGCCACCTGACCTGCTTCTTGAGAAATCTGTATTCAGGTCAGGAAGCAACAGTTAGAACTGGACATGGAACAACAGACTGGTTTCCAAATTGGCAAAGGACTACATCAAGGCTGTATATTGTCACCCTACTTATTTAACTTATATGCAGAGAAACGCTGGGCTGGGTGAAGCCCAACCTGGAATCAAGATTGCCAGGAGAAATATCAGTAACCTCAGATATGCAGATAACACCACCCTTATGGCAGAAAGTGATGGAGAACTAAAGAGCCTCTTGATGAAAGTGAAAGAGGAGAGTGAAAACATTGGCTTAAAGCTCAACATTCAGAAAACTTAGATCATGGCATCCGATCCCATCATTTCATGGCAAATAGATGGGGAAGCTGTGGAAACAGTGGCGGACTTTATTTTTTTGGTCTCCCAAATCACTGCCAATGGTGACTGCAGCCATGAAATTAAAAGACGCTTGCTCCTTGGAAGAAAAGCTATGACCAACCTAGACAGCATATTAAAAAGCAGAGACATTACTTTGCCAGCAAAGGTCCATGTAGTCAAAGCTATGGCTTTTCCAGTAGTCATGTGTGGATGTGAGAGTTGAACCATAAAGAAAGCCGAGCCCCAAAGAATTGATGCTTTTAAACTGTGGTGTTGGAGAAAACTCTTGAGTCCTTTGGACTGCAAGGAGATCCAACCAGTCTATCCTAAAGGAAATCAGTCCTGAATATTCATTGGAAGGACTGAGGCTGAAGCTGAAACTCCAATACTTTGGCCACCTGATGCAAAGAACAGACTCATTTGAAAAGACCCTGATACTGGGAAAGATTGAACGTGGGAGGAGAAGGGGATGACAGAGGATGAGATTTTTGGATGGCATCACCGACTCAATGGACATGAGTTTGAGTAAACTCCAGGAGTTGTTGTTGGACAAGGAGGCCTGGCATGCTGCAGTCTGTGGGGTCACAAAGAGTCGGACACAGCTGAGTGACTGAACTGACTGAGCTGAACTCAGACTGTCAGGCAGCCTTGATCACAGCTCCCCCAGGTCAGCAATGGAGAAACAACAGGACTCATATGAGGACTTGTCTTGAGTTCCAGAGACATTGAGTGTCATCACAGACTTCATACTGGGACTTGCTTGTGGGCTAATAAGCAATTTGTCAGCAGCCTTTTACATGCTAGAGACTAGAGCAAGAGTGAATTCAGACAGAGCCCTGGTCAAGAATTTTTGCAGGTAAGGTTAGAAAAGGAGAAGGAGTCAGCAGAGGATGAGATGGTTGGATGGTGTCACCAACTCAACGGACATGAGTTTGAGCAAACTCCAGGAGATAGTAGAGGACAAAGGAGCTTGGTGTGCTGTAGTCCATGTGGTCACAAAAGAGTCAGACACCACTGAGTGACTGAACAATGACAACAAAAACAAGAGTTAGAGAACATTTCTTCCTTTGGTCTCTCAGCCATCCCCAGAGTGTATTCCCTGTCCTTATCCTCATCTCAAGTTAATGAAGGTGCTGCTGGGATGACCTACATAGTGTATACTTTGGACAGTTTGAAGAAGGAACAAGAAGTTTTGCCTAGGAGTCTGGGCTTTATTGTAGAAGATATTTGTCTAAGAAACGTGCAGAAGACTGAGTGGCATTCTTACTAACAACTTGACCTCCCAAGTTCTGACCTTTACCTGGTAGCAAGTATTCGCAGTACCTGGAAATTCCTTCTTGCCTTAGTTTGCTTTCTCTTGATTAACTTCTTTTTGCGCCTAAGGCAGTATATCTTTTTCATCCTTTCAAACCTTCATGGTGTACTGGTACTAGGCCTGTTGCCTTACTGACTTCTTCCAGATTCTTTCTTCTCAAGTAGCACCCTAGCCCAGTGGTATATCTTAACTCATTGCTGTCAGTGTATTGTGTTTATGGTATTAGTGATGGTTTGTAAATTATCACATCACATAGAAATTATAATTATTGTTTATTAATAATATTTATTTTGTTAGTCACTCAGTTGTGTCGGACTCTTTGCAAGCCCATGAACTATAGCCTGCCAGGCTCCTCTGTCCATGGGATTCTTCAGGCAAGAATACCAGAGTGGGTTACCATTCCCTTCTCCAGGGGATCTTCCCAACCCAGGGATAGAACTTGGGTCTCCTGCATTGCAGGCAGATTCTTTAATGTCTGAGCCACCAGGAAAGCCCATTAAAAATGTATGTACCAATTAATACTAGCAGTAATAATAATTCTAATGACAGTTTATTAAATATCTACTATGGGCCAGATACTGTGCTATGTATTTTATATTTCTTTAAGACCTACAGCAGAGGTCAGATATTATATATTATTTAAGACCTGGAGAGATCAGATATTATAGCTATTCCAACTGAAAATGGTAAACTTATTTTTACTTAAGTTTGTATAATAAAAAGAACTTCCTTTTCCAACTTCCAATAGAGCCACGATCAAGGATTTCTTATCCTCGTTTTTCAGGTGAGGAATCAGATGCAGAGATGTGGCATAACTTGTCCAAAGACACAGAGTTAGTTGAACCTGGTGGATCTTAGCTCAAAGCTCATGGTTTGTAATGAAACCACTAAATTATATTGGTCCCTTATTTAGTCTACCCTATTTTCTCCCCATTTGGGATAGTAAGCTCCTTTCATGGAACTGGACATTCTATTTCTATTGTTGAGACTGCTGATCAACAGCACTCATTCTCTGGGTTTGTAACAAAGTAATGGTAAGGTATTTAACAAGTAAGTCTGTTTCACTTGTATGGATGTACACCATGGAACAGATATGATCAAAGTCTGTCACATTAAGAACTGTTTATAATACGTTTACATACTTAACAGAGGTGGTTCCCTTTCTTATTTGTTTATTACTTTTTATTTTTTTAGTTAATTAATTTATTTATTTTACTTTACAAGTATTGTATTGGTTTTGCCATACATTGTATTGTATTGTATTTAAAAGTATTGTATTGTATTGTATTGGTTTTGCCATACCTTGACTTGAATCCGCCATGGGTGTACATGTGCTCCCCATCCTGAACCCCCCTCCCACCTCCCTCCCCATCCCATCCCTCTGGGCCATCCCAGTGCACCAGCCCCGAGCATCCAGTGTCATGCATCAAACCTGGACTGGCGATTCGTTTCACATATGATAATTTACATGTTTCAATGCCATTCTCCCATATCATCCCACCCTCGCCCTCTCCCATAGAGTCCAAAAGACTGTTCAATACATCTGTGTCTCTCTTGCTGTCTCGCATACAGGGTTATCATTAACATCTTTCTAAATTCCATATATATGTGTTAGTATACTGTATTGGTGTTTTTATTTCTGGCTTACTTCACTTTGTATAATAGGCTCCAGTTTCATCCACCTCATTAGAACTGATTCAAATGCATTCTTTTTAATGGCTGAGTAATATTCCATTGTGCATATGTAGCACAGCTTTCTTATCCATTTGTCTGGTGATGGGCATCCAAGTTGCTTCCATGTCCTGGCTATTATAAACAGTGCTGTGATGAACATTAGGGTACACGTGTCTCTTTCAGTTCTGGTTTCCTCGGTGTGTATGCCCAGGAGTGGGATTGCTGGGTCATATGGCAGTTCTATTTCCAGTTTTTAAAGGAATCTCCACACTGTTCTCCATAGTGGCAGTACTAGTTTGCAGTCCCACTGACAATGTAAGAGGGTTCCCTTTTCTCCACACCTTCACCAGCATTTATTGCTTGTAGACTTTTAGATAGCAGCCATTCTGACTGGCGTGTAATGGTACCTCATTGTGGTTTGGATTTGCATTTCTCTGATAATGAGTGATGTTGAGCATCTTTTCATGTGTTTGTTAGCCATCTGTATGTCTTCTTTGGAGAAATGTCTGTTTAGTTCTTTGGCCCACTTTTTGATTGGCTCTTTTATTTTTCTGGAATTGAGCTGCAGGAGTTGCTTGTATATTTTTGAGATTAATTATTTGTCAATTGCTTCACTTGGTATTATTTTCTCCCATTCTGAAGGCTGTCTTTTCACCTTGCTTATAGTTTCCTTTGTTGTGCAGAAGATTTTAATTTTAATTAGGTCCCATTTGTTTATTTTTGCTTTTATTTCTAATATTGTTGGAGGTGGGTCATAGAGGATCCTGCTGTGGTTTATGTCAGAAAGTGTTTTGCCTATGTTTTCCTCTAGGAGTTTTATAGTTTCTGGTTTTACATTTAGATCTTTAATCCATTTTAAGTTTATTTTTGTGTATGGTGTTAGAAAGTGTTCTAGTTTCATTCTTTTACAAGTGGTTGACCAGTTTTCCCAGCACCACTTGTTAAAGAGATTGTCTTTTCTCCATTGTATATTCCTGCCTCCTTTGTCAAAGATAAGGTGTCCATAAGTGTTTGGATTTATCTCTGGGCTTTCTATTCTGTTCCATTGATCTATATTTCTGTCTTTGTGCCAGTACCATACTGTCTTAATGACTGTGGCTTTGTAGTAGAGACTGAAGTCGGGCAAGTTTATTCCTCCAGTTCCATTCTTCTTTCTCAAGATTACTTTGGCTATTCGAGGTTTTTTGTATTTCCTTACAAATTGTGAAATCATTTGTTCTAGTTCTCTGAAAAATACCGTTGATAGCTTGATAGGGATTGCATTGAATCTATAGTTTGCTTTATGTAGTATACTCATTTTCACTATATTGATTCTTCCAGTCCATGAACACGGTATATTTCTCCATCTATTTGTGTCCTCTTTGATTTCTTTCATCAGTGTTTTATAGTTTTCTATATATAGGTCTTTTGTTTCTTTAGGTAGATTTATTCCTAGGTATTTTATTCTTTTCGTTGCAATGGTGAATGGAATTGTTTCCTTAATTTCTCTTTCTGTTTTCTCATTGTTAGTGTATAGGAATGCAAGGGATTTCTGTGTGTTAATTTTATATCCTGCAACTTTACTATATTCATTGATTAGCTCTAGTAATTTTCTGGTGGAGTCTTTAGGGTTTTCTATGTAGAGGATCATGTCATCTGCAAACAGTGAGAGTTTTACTTCTTTTCCAATCTGGATTCCTTTTATTTCTTTTTCTGCTCTGATTGCTGTGGCCAAAACTTCCAAAACTATATTGAATAGTAATTGTGAGAGTGGGCACCCTTGTCTTGTTCCTGACTTTAGGGGAAATGCTTTCAGTTTTTCACCACTGAGGATAATGTTTGCTGAGGGTTTGTTATATATAGCTTTTATTATGTTGAGGTATGTTCCTTCTATTCCTGCTTTCTGGAGGGTTTTTATCATAAATGGATGTTGAATTTTGTCAAAGGCTTTCTCTGCATCTATTGAGATAATCATATTTTTTCAATTTGTTAATGTGGTGTATTACATTGATTGATTTGTGGATATTGAAGAATCCTTGCATCCCTGGGATAAAGCCCACTTGGTCATGATGTATGATCTTTTTAATATGTTGTTGGATTCTGTTTGCTAAAATTTTGTTAAGGATTTTTGCATCTATATTCATCAGTGATATTGGCCTATAGTTTTTTTTTGTGTGTGTGGCATCTTTGTCAGGTTTTGGTATTAAGGTGATGGTGGCCTCATAGAATTATTTTGGAAGTTTACCTTCCTCTTCAATTTTCTGGAAGAGTTTGAGTAGGATAGATGTTAGTTCTTTTCTAAATTTTTGATAGAATTCAGCTGTGAAGCTGTCTGGTCCTGGGCTTTTGTTTGTTGGAAGATTTCTGATTACAGTTTCAATTTCCATGCTTGTGATGGGTCTGTTGAGGTTTTCTATTTCTTCCTGGTTCAATTTTGGGAAGTTGTACTTTTCTAAGAATTTTCCCATTTCTTCCAAGTTGTCCATTTTATTGTTTATTACTTTTTAAAAACTGTGACTGTTTATCTTCCTTTCATTCCCTATACCTACCCTAATCCTCCCTGTCTCCAAGATATAACCATTATAATTTTTTTTTCTTTACTGGTATTATGATACACAAAACTTGGCTAATCCTTACCCTGTTGATACAATAATATCTGAGTCATATTTAAACAGGGAATAGGATATATGACCAGCCATATACATGAATCTGTAGAATGGGAATAGAGGTTTAGTACCATAAGTGTATGTCTATGTGTGCCAAGTCTTGTCTAACTCTTTGAGACCCTATGGACTGTAGCCTACCAAGCTCCTCTGTTGGTGGGATTTTCTAGGCAAGAATACTGGAGTGGGTTGCCATTTCCTCCTCCAGGTGATCTTCCCAACACAGAGATCTAACCGGAGTCTCCTGTATCTCCTGCATTGGCAGATGGAGTCTTTACCGCTAAGCCATCTGGGAACCCCCTTAGTACCATGAGGTTTATGCCAAAGTTCAGCAGAGAGAATGTGTCTCTTGAATACATACATTTTGATCCCCACACATTTAATCAACTAACATTTGCTGAGTACTTCTATCTATTAACTTAGATCCCAGGAATAGAGTGATGAAAAAGAGCAACAAATTCTTTGCTTACACTTAACAAAAAAGCACATGATAGAAAATGAAAGAGAAGGGCAAGTATAAGAATCTGTGGTTCAAATAAGCTTAGGATATTCAACAAACAGATAAATTCCATTGTGACTGCACCCTAATTGAGTGAAGTACAGAATGTTATGATAGGCCACATCATGTAGGGTGTTAAAGAAAGCAAGGAGCCATGGACATGTTTAGCACTGCAGTATTGAAAAATGGAGTTAAGAAGAGCCAAATTTTACCTTATGGCTGAGACTTTAGAAAAGAAAAATTCTGGTGGCTTTAACTTCATGTCTTTTAAAGAAGCTGTCAAACATCTCTGGATTAAATGTTCTTACATTTGATCCCTGGTGTGCCTATATTTTACCCTTTTGGTTCTAATAACCTACACTGAGGAAGAAAGAAAGGCAGTAGCTCACAATTGACATTGTATAATGGGTTTACAGCTGAACATCAGAATGGGAATGCTTTGATAGCATCTTCAGATGACACAGGTATCCATAGTCAGAGTTCAGTTCGGTTCAGTCGCTCAGTCATGTCCGATTCTTTGCAACCCCATGGACTAAAGCATGCCAGGCTTCCCTGTCTATCGCAAATTCCTGCAGCTTGCTGAAACTCATGTCCATAGAGTTGGTGATGCCATCCAACCATCTCATCCTCTGTCATCCCCTTCCCCTCCTGCCCCCAAACTTTCCCAGCATCAGGGTCTTTTCAAATGAATCAGCTCTTCGCATCAGTTGGACAAAGTATTGGAGTTTCAGCTTCAGCCTCAGTCCTTCCAATGAATATTCAGGACTGATTTCCTTTAGGATAGACTGGTTGGATCTCCTTGCAGTCCAAAGGACTCACAAGAGTTTTCTCTAACACCACAGTTCAAAAGCATCAATTCTTTGGGGCTTAGCTTTCTTTATGGTTCAACTTTCACATCCACACATGACTACTGGAAAAGCCATAGCTTTGACTACATGGACCTTTGCTGGCAAAGTAATGTCTCTGCTTTTTAATATGCTGTCTAGGTTGGTCATAGCTTTTCTTCCAAGGAACAAGCGTCTTTTAATTTCATGGCTGCAGTCACCATTGGCAGTGACTTTGGAGCCCCCCAAAATAAAGTCTATCACTATTTCCATCATTTCCCCATCTGTTTGCCTTGAAGTGATGGGACCAGTTGCCATGATCTTAGTTTTCTGAATGTTTAGTTTTAAGCCAACTTTTCACTCTCCTCTTTCACTTTCATCAAGAGGCTCTTTAGTTCTCCATCACTTTCTGCCATAAGGGTGGTGTCATCTGCATATCTGAGGTTATTGATATTTCTCCTGGCAATCTTGATTCCAGCTTGTGCTTCATCCAACCCAGCATTTCTCATGATGTACTCTGCATATAAGTTAAGTAAACAGAGTGACGATATACAGCCTTGATGTACTGTTTTCCCAATTTGGAACCAGTCTGTTGTTCCATGTCCAGTCTAACTGTTTCTTCTTGACCTTCTTACAGATTCCTCAGGAGGCAGGTCAGGTGGTCTGGTATTCCCATCTCTTTAAGAATTTTCCACAGCTTGTTGTGATCTACACAGTCAAAAGCTTTGGCATATTCAATAAAGTAGAAGTGGATGTTTTTCTGGAACTCTCTTGCTTTTTCAATGATCCAATGGATGTTGGCATTTTGATCTCTGATTCCTCTGCTTTTTCTAAATCCAGCTTGAGTCCTTGCCAGTAATTAACCTCACTAGAAATCCAAGTAGCAGTCATTTTGATTAAGTTAGTTTGTAAACCTAATGGGCAGCTGTCATCTGCACTCCTGTGTTTTGTTCAGTGTCTGACATATTGTGAAATTTCAATGAATACTAAGCAGTACAAATAGTAACAATTGTGAGGCCACCTTAATATTATTGGTTGGCATGTGAATGCCATTTATCAGGATTGTTATGACTTAGTTGTAGAAGCACTCAGTTTTGAAGTAACCCTGGCACTTTGTGTTTTTTAACAGAAGGTATCCCTTGATGTTTAGAATAGATATGATTCTGAAAGGTCACACCAAGAAATTTACAGTTGATCTCCTGCTAAATCTTACCAGGCTGCTTCTGATCTCATCCTCATCCTTTCCAGTTTTTTTTTTTTTTTTTTGGTGTGGTTGATATCTTCTGGAATTCAGGTAGAATAGGGTAGGGAAAAGTTATACATGGGGAAATGAAGGCAGAATTGAGTTCCATAAATGCCCTTGTGTTATGAGTTAATCAATGGCCAACTTCTAAAGCAGCCTTATGGCAAAATTCAATGTTGAATTTCCTTTATGATTCTAGTTTTGGTGGATAAAATTAATCCACTTTACTTGGATTTGTTTTCTTAAGTGCCCAGAATTTGACCCTTGCCATATCTCAGTAAACACCTTAAAAAGCTGTATGAGTTAACAGGTATCTCCTGTATGTTGTTCTGGTTTTTGGTATGTATCCTGTAAAAGAAAATGTTAGTAGCTTAGAAAACAATGGCAAAATTCACAATCCTTGGAATACCTGTTAAGGTACTGGTCATAAGAGCAAACCAGAAATGGCTATAGCCCTAGTCATAGACTTTATTTTTTTTTAATTATTTTTTAATTGGTGGATAATTGCTTTACAATGTTGTGTTTGTTTCTGCCATACAACAGTTTGAATCAGTCATGATATATCTCCTCCCTCTTTCGCCTCCCTCCCTACACCTCGTGGGAGTGCCAGGCTAAGCTCCCTATGTTGTATAGTAGCTTCCCATTAGCTATTTATTTTATACCTGGTAGTATATATATGTCAATGCTACTCTCTCAATCCATCCCACCTTCTCCTTCCCCTGCTGTGATTACAAGTCCATTCTCTACATCTGCATCTCAATTCTGTAGACACTATCATATATTTTTACTATCAGATTGTCAGCATAGCAATATTTAACACTAGGAAAGAAGTCTGACTTACATTTCAGAAGTTGGGTACATCTGCGCTATGTACTGATAGCTATGTAGCTGTCTCATGGTCACAGATAGCATTTTGTTTTATATCTTCCTATCAGTTGAAGTAGAAAACTTTCCTGTGTTGTTTCTGTGTTTTTTTCTGATTTCTATGCAAGGTCCTAAATGGAAAAGTCAATACTCTTGAAATATATACAGTACAAACATAGTTGTAAACACCCAATAAAGTCATTTTGCTTTTTCTCTATTCCTACAGAAACTCAACATATTGCATGAAGGTGTCAATGTCCTTGACTGTTGCAGAGAATGAATCAGGTCTGTGCTACAATAGCAGGATCCGCTATTTGGAAAAATCCGAGGTCACTAAAAGAAAGGAGATCTCTTGTCCAGACATGGATGACTTTAAAAAATCTGATCAGGAGCCTGATGTTGTGTGGTACAAGGTAATTCAGCATGATGTCAAATGCATTCTTTACCTTATGTCAATACCTGGATTGGGGAGAGAAAAAGGGAAATATTTTATTTTGAGTTTCTGGTATTAGATATTTCACTGAGAAGTATCAGAAGACCCACAGCTAAATAATTCAGAGCTATGATTCCTATATATTACTGGTTTTCATGCACTTCCATCAGCAGGTGTCAGAAGCCATCCCAGCTTCTCCAAAGGCTAGAAATGAGGAAAATAGCCCTCTACCCCAACTTATAAGAGCAAGCAGGAAGAAGAGTGAAAATTTAAGCAACGCGTGAAAGAAAGTATTTGAGGGACATAGAAATATTATTACTGTTAGAACAAAGGTCCATCATTACAAGTAATACTGCTTACAAAAAGTAGCAATTTTTATCATGGTCTATATTGTGAAAGCCACTGAAATCAGTGCAGAGGAGAGAAATGGGCCCAGTGCAGGATTTGTGAACACTGGAAATATCATGGGTATCTGGAAATAAACCACAATCAAAGACTGCACAGATGAGTGTTGAATGAAGGAACTGTTTACAGAGATATGGTTAGGGTTAAGGGAAACAAAAAGGGAAGAAGCTGTGAATTACCCCTCCTAGGCCTGGCAAGGGGAAAGACCTGGGTCCATGAAACCTGGAAAGAGCAGAGCAAGTTTTTCCAGAGCTGTGGCCTTAGAGGAACATATGAACTGTGGAAGACAGAGAGGGAGTGGACAGGATGGAAACCCTAACTCCTCTTAACTCCCACCTTCTGGTTTCCTGCTAGTGTCTCCCTTGTCACTATGAGAATTCAAACACAATTCAGAGGGCAAACCTGAGAATAGAATCAAATAGTCTTCAGCTTCTCTGGGCATGGGATAGGTCAGACAAGGGCAGAGCATGGATTGAGGGGAGGAAGCAGAGAAATAAACATGCGGTCTGCCAACTATGATATTCTGGCTGGGAACCTGGGGTGCCGTGGTTCTTAAAAGAGACTGATCACCTGCTGCCACCTCTGAGCCACACTGGTTGACACATGGTTCAGTTTTGTATCATGGCCAGAGGTGACCAGGACTTCCCAGGTGATGCATGGTAAAGAATCCTCCTGCCAGTGCAGGAGACACAAGGGATGTAGGTTCAATCCCTGGGTTGGGAAAACCCCTAGAGTAGGAAAACCCCCTAGAGTGGGAAATGACAACCTACTCCAGTATTCTTGCCTGGAAAATTCCATGGAGAGAGGAATCTGGCAGGCTACAGTCCATGGGGTCACAGAGAGTCAGACTCGACTGGGCACGCACGCACTAGCTGGCTGGCTAGAGGTGATCAGGAAGATTTTCTGCAAAGGAATTGTGTACATTATTGCAACCAAACACACATTGATGGTGCATATTGTTTCTATAGGGTCTGACAGACTCTTAGTTCCCAGGAAAGCCTAAACCCTAGCTCCTACAGCTGTCATGTTCTTTTACATTTGGAAGTCTGTATTCTAGTTTGGTAAATCTGTGGACAGAGCAGCCTGGTGAGGGCTATAGTCAGTCCATGGGGTTGCAAAGAGCCAGACATGACTGAACACACACACACACACACACACACACAGACACACACACACACAAACTCCTACCATCTTCATACTTGGGGGAACTTGTCAAGCGATGCCAACAGCAAGTCCTGAAATAGAACCTCAGGTCTCTTTGTGAATAGTCATTCTCCATTTTTTCCTGAATATTCTACCAGATAAAAAGGAACATGATGCTCATTAAATATAAATATAGAATATCCATATTTAGTGGGACCCTTCATGCCCTCATCAGCCTTTTCAGTATTTCTTAATCACTTACCATGTGCCATTCACTGCAGTAAGGTTGGTCTGTACGTTATCTCAATTAAATCTCATTCATCTTTGTGTGGTGGACACTATTATCCTCATCTAGTAGAGAAAAACTTGAGTATTAGAGGACTGTTGAGGCTTGTTCAAAGCTACTAAACTAACAAAGCCTCATTTAATAGTCAAGGCAGGGTGATTCCAGAGTCCATTCTATTAATCACTACCGTCTCCTGCAGTAGGCCTAGAGCTAAACCCAGTCTCAATTGCAGGCACTTTTATAAGTCAAAGAAAAAAGTTTTATTTCAATTTTATGGTCCAGAAAGGGAGGTAGACTAGCTCAAGAGTTAGCAGATATGAGTAAAATCCAAGTCAGGTGCTTTCTTGTATAATGTTCATTCTATCACATCTTTTATCTTTCCACTAAATTCTTTCTTCCCTTCTTCACATCTCTAGACATCACCATTGTCATTGTATATCAAAGCTGTTTTTTCCCCCTGGGAAGAGCTAACCCTTACTCTTTCTTAGAAATGGACTAATGATGGTGAGGCAAATGGTTTTTCCACCTCTGTCTGGATAATAACATTTAATACTTCTATAAACTTTTTACAATTGATAAATAATAATCATAATGATGAGTAACATTTATTAACTACTCACTATATACCATATTCTATTTTAAATGTTTTAATGGATTAATTCAATTTCTATATTCTCAATATCTACTGTCCTAAGGAGATACTATTATTATCCCCATTTTACAAAATAAGTGACTGGAGATTCAGACAAGTTAAATGACTTTACAAAACTCACACAGCAGTTTGTGACTTGCAGTTTGGCTCCTGGACCCTTCCACTTGCCCACTACACTAATGGGTTAGGATGAAAAATTAAAGTAAAAAGTTACAGAGTCTCTGAAGCTCCCAATGGTGTTGTTAACCCCATTTTTCACACAAGGTCTCAAGTAAATCCTTGAAAAAAATGTATTGTATTGGGAAAACATTCCCTTTTTAGCCAATAATTCAATAATCTGCCTTGCTTGCTTTGCAATCTGTACATTTCCTACCAAACTGAACATGAAGTGATTTGCTCTGATCACAGCAATGAAAAGAGGATGACACACTTCTCCAGAGTTAATTCTGATGCATATACAAGGTTAGAAACGTACAATGTATTATCTCCAGTGTTTTGACAGTGCATGATCCTTTTCTTAGTCTTCTTTTCAAACATATATGTAGTATTTAAACTTATTTCTTTTCCAACCGTCCTGTTATGGCAGGCCTTTGAGTACTATTCTTCCATGCCTGCACCTAGTCACAGCTGGACAGGAAGGTAGAGGTGGCTCATTTGCTACTGGGGCGTGTTCATAGAGATGAGTGAGTAAATCTATCCCGGTTGTCCTTGGAATGTGAAAAGATATGTGTTAGGGGTGTGAAAGTCCTTTATCTGAACTCTTTTAGTTAGTTAGCAGAAAGAAGTGAGAGGAGATGCTGCACTTTTAGCACTTCCTCTTGATGCTATAAATGGGCTTAGATATTAGAATAGAACATACAATGATGTCAGTGCTTTTAGAAATATTTTTGAAATGAGAGGTAAAGATTATTTTCTTTATTGAACTAAGAAGAACACTAAAACAACCTAATTATTCACTAAGAACACTTGACACAAGAGTGTAGAGTCCCTTTATCCTATTTCTAAACAAAAGAATTCCCTAACCTTAATAGGACATTAGAGATGAAAATACAAATACATACCTTGGGGTAAAACACACATCTATGTAATTAGTTTCCTCAGTTGATAAAAGGCTGATGTTAATGTGGTCAAAGTTTGAATCCTTTTCCTTGCCACAATTATCTTAATTTCAGATGTTTGCCATTGGTTATAATGGGGTGGATAAGGGCATCACAGATAGATCAGTGTAAATTCATTCATTAATTTATTATATATTTATTGGGTACATACTATGTGCATGTTGATATCTAATTGATTTTTAATAGCTGCATCATAGTTCATAGGCAAGATATAAACTTAGCTTATTCAATCATTTTTCAGATGGATATTCATTTTTTTCCTAGTTATTTTTTAAATAGTAACAGTATTTAAAAAAACATCCTTGTAAATATATCCTTCCATTCGTGACATACAAGATAGGAATGATCTCTATCAGTACTATTGTTCGATAATCTTTTGGAAGTTCTAGCTGATGCCATAAGAAAATTAAATGAATTATATAAATATTGGAAAAGAAGAGACAAAATAATCTGATTTTTCAGATTGTATAACAGTATACCAAGAAAACCCAAGAGACTAAACAACAAAAAATAGAATCAATGAGATCATTTGATAAGGTAGCTTAATAAAAATATACAAAATACTGAATGATTTTTATTTTTGTCAGTAATAATCAATTAGACATGTAAAGGAAAAAATGAAATTGTCCCACTTACAACAACAAAAAAATTATGAAGCATTTTGGAATACATTTATACATTTATACATTTATAGGAGGAAACCTATATAAAAGTATAATTTTGTTAAAGTACATAAAATATTGTCTAAACCAATGGAAAGACAGAGCATGTTTCTGCATTGGGAGATCTCAAAAAAAAAGATCAGTTATTCCCAATATCATATAAATAATGAATCCTATTTGCTAAAATATGAATTTTTTTAAAAATTAGACAACATAAACATTAAAAACTTCATATGTATGTGTGAATGTATCAGCTTTGCAAATGAAATTTCAGAAAAAAATCATTAATGAGAGAGGGCTTATTCTAACTGATATTGAAATTACTACAAAACAATATCAATTAAAATAATAAGTTTAAAAATTATAAATAGATCAGTTGAATAAAGAATCCAGAAAATAAATTATGTAAATATTTATTATTTGCTTAATAAATTTATATATGAATTGATATATGATATTTATAAATAAAATTTATACATGATTTTTTGTATACATGAAATTTATATATGAAATTAAATATGAAATTTATACATAAATTTATATATGACAATTTAGTGTTTAATAACATTTCATTCGGAGAAGGCAATGGCACCCCACTCCAGTGTTCTTGCCTGGAGTATCCCAGGGACAAGGGAGCCTGGTGGTTTGCCATCTATGGGGTCACACAGAGTCGGACACGACTGAAGCGACTTAGCAGCAGCAGGAGCAGCAGCAACATTTCATTACATGAATGTGGAGGAGAGATAATAGCTCATAACAAGTATATGTGTGTGCTCAGTTGCTTCAGACTCTTTGTGATCCTATGGACTGTAGCCCACCAGGCTCCTCTGTCCATCAGATTCTCCAGGCAAGAATACTGGAATAGGTTGCCATGCCCTCCTCCAGGGGACCTTCCTGACCCAGGGATCAAACCTGTGTCTCTTATGTCTCCTGCATTGGCAGGCGAGTTCTTTACCATTAGTGCCATCTTTACCACTTATCTTGCTATACATTCTGATAATTTTCCTTTTTTCTTGATGCTAAGTTGGATAATACAATGTTTTATTTTTCTTTTAATTTTATTTTGTATTTCAGTATAGTTGATTTATAAAGTTGTGTTAGTTTCAAGTGTACAGCAAAGTGATTTGGTTATACATATACATATCCATTCCTTTTTCAATATACATATCAATTCATTTTCAAATTCTTTTTCCATATAAGTGGTTGCAGAATGTTAAGTAGAGTTCACTATGCTACACAGTAGGTCACTGTTGATTATCCATTTTATATATAATGGTGTGTGTATGTTAATCCCAAATTCCTAATTAGTGCTTCATCCTACCTTTCACTTTTGGTAATCATGAGTTTGTTTTCATAGCCTGTGAGTCTATTTCTATTTTCTAAATATGTTTATTTAAGTTTCCCCTGAAAAATCAGCTGATAACCTTATGGGCATTTCCTTGTATCTTATTTGTTGCTTTTTCTTTGTTGCCTTTAATATTTTCTCTTTAAGTTTAGTCAGTTTGATTAATATGTGTCTTGGCATGTTCTTCCTTGGATTTATCCTATATGAGACTGTCTGTTTTTCCTGGACTTGAGTGTTTCCTTGGCCGTATTAGGGATCCTTTTGGCTACTACCTCTTCAAACATTTTCTCAGACCTTTTCCCTCTCTCTTCTCCTTCTGGGACCCCTATAATGCTCATGTTGCTGTGTTTGATGGTGTTCCAGGAGTCTCTTAGACTCTCCTCTTTTATTTTCACTCCTTTTTCTTTATTCCATTTCATGGCAGTGATTTTCACCAATCTGTCTTCCAGTTCACTTATCTGTTCTTCTTCCTCATTTATTCTTCTATTGAGTCCTTCTAGTGTATTTTTCATTTCAGTTATTGTATTGTTCATATCTACTTCTTTGTTAAACATGGCTTGTATCTTGGTTTGTACCTTCATTCTTTTTCCAAGATCTCTATTCTGAATTCCTTTTCAGGCTGATAGCATATCTCCACTGCTCTTAGTTGTTCTTCTGTGTGTGTGTGTGTGTGCAGTCTTCCTGGTGGGAGGGACTAGTGCCTGCTCGCTGGTGGATGGAGTTAGATCTTGTCCCTGGTGGGCAGGGCTGTGTCAAGGGGCATGTCTAGAGGTGACTGTGAGCTCATGATGACTTTAAGCAACCTGTCTGTTAATAGATGTGGCTCTTTTCCTACCCTGTTGGTTGTTTGGCCTGAGGCATCCCAACATTGAAACCTGCAGGCTGTTCGGTGGGGCAAGATCTTGGTGCCAAAAGGGTGACCTCTGGGAGAGCTCACACTGATGAATATTCCCTGGGGCCTCTGCACCAGTGTCGTTGTCCCTGTAGTGGGTTACAGCTGACCCCTGCTACCCCCAGGAGACCTTCTAAAACACACAGGTAGGTCTGGCTCAGGCTCCTATGAAGTCACTGCTTTGCCCTGATTCCGCATGCATGTAAAACCTTGTATGCACTCTCCAATAATGGAATATCTGTTTCCCTCAGTCCTATAGAGCTCCTGTACTCAAGCCCCACTGGCCTTCAAAGCCAAATGCTCTGGGGGCTCTTTCTCCTGACACCAGACCCCTAGACTGGGGAAACTGACATGGGACTCAGAACTTTCACTCCTGTGAGTGAACCTCTGCTGTATAATTATTTTCTAGTTTGTAGGTCACCCACTTGGCAGTTATGGGATTTGATTATATCATGAAAGTGCCCCTCCTACCATCTCATTGTGGCTTGTCTTTGGATATATTAATAGAACATGATTTTTGATAAGTTCTAGTCTTTTTTGTCAATGGTTTTTCAGCAGTAAGTTGTGATTTTAGTGTTTTGTGAGAGGCAGTGAACTCAAGTCTTTCTACTCCATCATCTTGTCTCCCAGAAAATCCTGACAATTTTCTTAAAGAGGGAGAAAGGTGGTCTTTGGAGACCTCATAATACCACAGCCCAATTGACCAACACATTTTTTTGCTAAAAAAATGGTTTAGCAAAATTCTTGGGGATTTTGAATTCCTTTTAAAAATGTAATATTAGTATATGCCTTATTTTGTATCCTTAAAATCTTAATCTATTTGACTATAACTTTCAAAGATACTTTTATCCAGAAAGAATGAGCTAGGAATATCAGGAAGCCTTCAGTTTTGTGTCCCCTAAAACCACAGTAAGTGACACAAGGTTTAAGACCTATTCATCTGTGTTTTTATTTTTAGGTATGGTATTAGTAATGGGAAAATGGTTATTTACTATTTGCAAGTTATAAAAAATATGGGTTGTTGTTGAGGAATGGGTATTTGATATATGTAAAAAGCATCAATATCTGAGTCTGGAGACCTGGATTCTGGTCATTGCTATTCCATTAATGTGGATGAGTAATTGGATGCCCTGAGGCCTCTATTTCCACCCATATAAAATAGATTTAATAATATCTGCCATATATCTCAGACATGTTTTGAAAATCTAATGGCCAAGATCCTTATTTGATATTTGCTGCTACTATAGAAAGGGAAATGTTACATAGGATGGTAGACATAAAGTTACCCAGGACATCTCAAATTCTAATTGGGAATTTAAGATTGAGGGTTTTTTAAAAGTCACGTTATTCTTTATAACCTACAACGTAAAATATATCCTTTTACTTGTGCAATTTGATGTGTTTTGATGAATATATATGCCAGAAACAACATAGAGAACATTTCTATCATTCCAATTTTCTCCATGTCCTTTAGTATTCGATCCTTTCCTCCCAGCCCCAGTCATCACTAAAAAGATATCTGTTTTCTCTTCCTACGGTTTTGTATTTTTCCAGATTGTCATATAAATGGAATAATATTATATGTAGCCTTCTGTGCCTGTCTTCATTCACTTAGTATAATAGATTTGAGATTACTCTATGTTGTGGTATATATTAATAGTTCATTCCTTTTATTACTGAGCAAGAGTCCAATATTCCATTGTAGAGATGTACCACTGTTTAACCATTCATGTATTGATGACCATTTGCTTCTGCATTTTGGTGATTAGGAATAAAGGTTTTAAAGGTTGAGTTTTGACTGTACAATTTCTGGATTTATCAAAATGATATATTTTTGTCAACTTTTATAATTTTTGACCTGTTTTTCTCTAATTTAACAGGAGTTTGCTCTTGATCTTTCCTAAATTGTTAGAAGAATCCAGGCTTAAAAGGGTCTTCCTATATATCCTTAATGTCATTAATGACATTCAAGGGATAAAAACAGATCAAAGTTATTTAAAGCTGTTTAAGCAATGCCTCTTAAATAATCTGACTACCTTCTATATATCCATTAGTAGATCTTTTAGAAATGCACATTCCATCATAGTATGCCACTACTAAAAGCACTCCAATGAGACTATAAACACTAAAAAATTAGTAGTTTTGTTGTTGTTGTTGTTGAGTATTTACAGGGCCTTACAATCTGCCACACATGTTTATTCATTAGCTAATTCAGTTCTTAGAACAGCCTTATGTGATAGGTTATACAGTGATGGAGCTGGAATTTGAAAGTTGACAATGTGCAAATATCTTAGAATGGAATTTAGGTATCTGAGCTTAGACTACTCAGTGACATTCTCAAGAGATCAAAGCTATTCATATTTTTTGCCATTCCATGCTTTTTCACATCTTAGTGCTTCTACATACATTATCCCCTCTATCCAGTATGTCCTGCTTGCCTGCCTTTTATATATTATTCAAAACTCAGCTCATGTGCTTATAGTAGGCTACCTGCACACCAAACCTCTCTGTTCATGCCCAGTCTGGTGTAATTTTGAATAATTCAGCAGGAGAATGCCTTCAAATAATTCTTCTGTTCCTTTCTTCCTTTCTTCTCCTTTTGGTATTATCATTACTTTTATGTTACATCTTATGCTATCATCTTCTTCCCTGTAATATAGGAAAGATAGAGAAGACTGGAGCTGACTATTTCTTCCCCCACTTTAAAGGCTAGAGGAGACTGTATTCCAGATCTTTCATGGGCAGACTCTTTGGGTATATTTCAAAATGTTTTACTTTCCCCATCCTCTGTCAGAAGCAAGATTTTTCTCTGATCTTCACCCTGAGAACCTGATGGAGCTCCTGGAGATGAAACTTACCAAAGGGTGGACCACCCTCCAAGATTGGGCACCCATGGATTTTTATTTCTCAAGCTAGTTCACATTTAGTCTAAATAAATTAGTCAATTATTCTTTAAGTGTTCCTACCTGTTGCTGGCTCCTGAAGCTACAACTGCTCCCAGTAAACTGTTATTCTCTGTATCCATGTGTCGCTCTAGTTTCTGGGACAGTGGCTTTTACTGTGACCTCAGTTACCTGATGGAAATAAAAGAAGTTATTGAGTTTCAGGTTGTTCAGCTATTTTCTTGTTGTTAGGATAGTAGCAACAACTTCCAAGTCCTTTGTATGTCAGATAAGACATAGTAAATCAAGTCTTTCTTTGGAATGACCACTTTGGATTGTCTTTTGAAAGGTCTCCAGACTCCTATGAAAATATGAATGACACTGACTCCTAATACTTATTAACATATCCAGATAGATGTGCATGTAATCTGAAAGCTGGATGCTGAGGGTAATAACAATAATAGAATAATTTGTTGTTGTTCAGTCACTAAGTTGTATCTGACTCTTTGTGACTCCGACCATACCCCCTCCATGGACTGCAACATGCCAGGCTTCTCTGTCCTTCAATATCTCCCAGAGTTTGCTCAAATTCATGTCCACTGAGTCAGTGATGCTATCTAACCATCTTGTCCTCTGTTGTCCCCTTCTCCTCCTGCCTTCAATCTTTCCCAACATCAGGGTCTTTTCCAGTGAGTCAGGTCTCCACATCAGGTAGCCTAAGTACTGGAGTTTCAGCTTCAGCATCAGTCCTTCAAATGAACACCCAGGACTGATTTCCTTTAGGATGGACTGGTTGGATATCCTTGTAGTCCAAAGGACTCTCAAGAGTCTTCTTCAGCACCATAGTTCAAAATCATCAATTTCTTGGCACTCAGCCTTCTTTATGGCTAATATTTATTGGGTGATTTTAACATGTGATTTAGCATGTTCTATATTAGAGCATTTATATGCATTACTTCATTTAATGCTAATGATTATCCCTATTTAGTAAATATTATTATTATCACCAACTTTTTAAAAAATAGATGAAACAACTGAGACTTAGATTGGTTAAGTAGTATGCTCAAGAACATATAACTTGAGATTACATCCCAAGTATTTCAATATGGAATTTATACTGAACCACTGTGGAGGTACCAACTTTACCATTAGGACTGTGAAGATAAAAGTTTGAGAAATAGAAACTAAAGAGACCATAGCAAAAATCAACAAAGCTAAAAGCTGGTTTTTTGAAAAAATAAACAAAATTGACAAACCATTAGCAAGACTCATTAAGAAACAAAGAGAGAAGAACCAAATTAGCAAAATTAGAAATGAAAATGGAGAGATCACAACAGACAACACTGAAATACAAAGGATCATAAGAGACTACTACCAGCAGCTCTATGCCAATAAAATGGACAACTTGGATGAAATGGACAAATTCTTAGAAAAGTATAACTTTCCAAAACTGAACCAGGAAGAAATAGAAGATCTTAACAGACCCATCACAGGCAAGGAAATCGAAACTGTCATCAAAAATCTTCCAGCAAACAAAAGCCCAGGACCCGATGGCTTCACAGCTGAATTCTACCAAAAATTTAGAGAAGAGCTAACACCTATCTTACTCAAACTCTTCCAGAAAATTGCAGAAGAAGGTAAACTTCCAAACTCATTCTATGAGGCCACCATCACCCTAATTCCAAAACCAGACAAAGATGCCACAAAAAAAGAAAACTACAGGCCAATATCACTGATGAACATAGATGCAAAAATCCTTAACAAAATTCTAGCAAACAGAATCCAACAACATATTAAAAAAATCATACACCACGACCAAGTGGGCTTTATCCCAGGAATGCAAGGATTCTTCAATATCCGCAAATCAATCAATGTAATACACCACATTAACAAATTGAAAGATAAAAACCATATGATTATCTCAATAGATGCAGAGAAAGCCTTTGACAAAATTCAACACTCATTTATGATTAAAACTCTCCAGAAAGCAGGAATAGAAGGAACATACCTCAACATAATAAAAGCTATATATGACAAACCCACAGCAAGCATCACCCTCAATGGTGAAAAATTGAAGGCATTTCCCCTGAAATCAGGAACAAGACAAGGGTGCCCACTCTCACCACTACTATTCAACATAGTGTTGGAAGTTTTGGCCACAGCAATCAGAGCAGAAAAAGAAGTAAAAGGAATCCAGATAGGAAAAGAAGAAGTGAAACTCTCGCTGTTTGCAGATGACATGATCCTCTACATAGAAAACCCTAAAGACTCTACCAGAAAATTACTAGAGCTAATCAATGAATATAGTAAAGTTGCAGGATATAAAATTGACACACAGAAATCCCTTGCATTCCTATATACTAACAATGAAAAAACAGAAAGAAAAATTAAGGAAACAATACCATTCACCATTGCAACAAAAAGAATAAAATACTTAGGAGTATATCTACCTAAAGAAACAAAAGACCTATACATAGAAAACTATAAAACACTGATGAAAGAAATCAAAGAGGACACAAATAGATGGAGAAATATACCGTGTTCATGGATTGGAAGAATCAATATTGTCAAAATGGCTATTCTACCCAAAGCAATCTAGAGATTCAATGCAATCCCTATCAAGCTACCAACGGTATTTTTCACAGAACTAGACCAAATAATTTCACAATTTGTATGGAAATACAAAAAACCTCGAATAGCCAAAGTAATCTTGAGAAAGAAGAATGGAACTGGAGGAATCAACCTGCCTGACTTCAGACTCTACTACAAAGCCACAGTCATCAAGACAGTATGGTACTGGCACAAAGACAGAAATATAGATCAATGGAACAGAATAGAAAGCCCAGAGATAAATCCACAAACCTATGGACACCTTATCTTTGACAAAGGAGGCAAGGATATACAATGGAAAAAAGACGACCTCTTTAACAAGTGGTGCTGGGAAAGCTGGTCAACCACTTGTAAAAGAATGAAACTAGAACACTTTCTAACACCATACACAAAAATAAACTCAAAATGGATTAAAGATCTAAATGTAAGACCAGAAACTATAAAACTCCTAGAGGAGAACATAGGCAAAACCCTCTCCGACATAAATCACAGCAAGATCCTCTATGACCCACCTCCCAGAATATTGGAAATAAAAGCAAAACTAAACAAATGGGACCTAATGAAACTTAAAAGCTTTTGCACTACAAAGGAAACTATAAGTAAGGTGAAAAGACAGCCCTCAGATTGGGAGAAAATAATAGCAAATGAAGAAACAGACAAAGGATTAATCTCAAAAATATACAAGCAACTCCTGCAGCTCAATTCCAGAAAAATAAATGACCCAATCAAAAAATGGGCCAAAGAACTAAACAGACATTTCTCCAAAGAAGACATACAGATGGCTAACAAACACATGAAAAGATGCTCAACATCACTCATTATCAGAGAAATGCAAATCAAAACCACAATGAGGTACCATTACATGCCAGTCAGGATGGCTGCTATCCAAAAGTCTACAAGCAATAAATGCTGGAGAGGGTGTGGAGAAAAGGGAACCCTCTTACACTGTTGGTGGGAATGCAAACTAGTACAGCCACTATGGAAAACAGTGTGGAGATTCCTTAAAAAACTGGAAATAGAACTGCCATATGACCCAGCAATCCCACTTCTGGGCATACACACTGAGGAAACCAGATCTGAAAGAGACACGTGCACCCCAATGTTCATCGCAGCAGTTTATAATAGCCAGGACATGGAAACAACCTAGATGCCCATCAGCAGATGAATGGATAAGGAAGCTGTGGTACATATACACCATGGAATATTACTCAGCCATTAAAAAGAATTCATTTAAATCAGTCCTAATGAGATGGATGAAACTGGAGCCCATTATACAGAGTGAAGTCAGCCAGAAAGATAAAGAACATTACAGCATACTAACACATATATATGGAATTTAGAAAGATGGTAACGATAACCCTATATGCAAAACAGAAAAAGAGACACAGAAGTACAGAACAGACTTTTGAACTCTGTGGGAGAAGGTGAGGGTGGGATGTTTCAAAAGAACAGCATGTATACTATCTATGGTGAAACAGATCGCCAGCCCAGGTGGGATTCATGAGAGATGTGCTCGGGCCTGGTGCACTGGGAAGACCCAGAGGAATCGGGTGGAGAGGGAGGTGGGAGGGGGGATCGGGATGGGGAATACATGTAAATCTATGGCTGATTCATATCAATGTATGACAAAACCCACTGAAATGTTGTGAAGTAATTAGCCTCCAACTAATAAAAAAATTTAAAAAAAAAAGAAAAAAAAAAAAAGAAAATGACTTAAGTCTGTGTCCACAAACCTGTGGCTAAGATTTACTTAATCGGGCAAAGTTTAACAAAATCCATAGTTTCAAGGTTATTGCCCCAATATATTAACTACACAAAGGAAGACAAATGACTTCACAAGTGGAGACACTGCTGTGTCTCCAGCAATAATTCACGTTAAGAGGACAGATGAGAAGAGATGCACTGATGGCTGTCCCAAACTGGAGGCTATGGACAGAAAGAACAGATGCAAAGTGGGAGCCCAGACAGCATCCTCGAACAGGAAAAGGACACTGGAGCAAACCTGGAGCTGGATGTGAACAAGGCCTGTGAGTCAGTTAACAGCACTGCACCAGTGTCCACCTCCCGGCTCCGATAACTGCACGAGGGTTATGTCAGGTGTCAACATGAAGGGAAGCACAGTGTTAATGTATGGGGGAGCTCTCTCCAGTATTTCTGCAACTTTTAAAATACTCTAAAATTAGTTCAAAATAAAACACCTTTGGTTTCTTAAAAAAAAAAAAAAGTTTGAGAAATAGAGCTATGGAGGGGAAAGACTCCATGCAGTGGGTTATCCTAGGCATTTGGAGTGCAAGTACAAAATTGATACCCAATTCACCATTGTGTTCCTACCTCTTCAATCTTTAAAGTGTAAAGAAAGTTCAGGTTTCCTTCAAATTGTTTGGCAGAAGCCTAGGTGGCTCTTTGGAATATTCCAATCTCCAGAGGAAAGGAGAGAAGTTGGGTCTGAGGGAATGGGTGCTAGGTATTTGAAGAACACCAGTGTTTATGTGATTGCCTTATGGTCGCACAGATGCTTTGTGTCTGAACTTCAGAATCAGAATAAATATTTAAATGACTCTTCCTGGTATTCTTACCATGAGAAATGAGTCCTGTGCTCTGAAAAGAACTGAAGTAACCATGCCTAACAAATGAAACTGATGGAAATACACCCATGGGTGTGATGATGCTCTCTCAGAAACAGACTGTGAATGTAGTGGGGAATATTTCAGGATGGGAACTCCAAGATCCAAATGTGGCTGGCAACTTCGAGGGGTTTGGTCAACAGATGTTTCTTTTGAATATCATAGGCTCCCAATATAGCAACTGTTGGCAAGTGACATGTGCCATTTGGGAAGGCTAGGAAGAGTGGAAGGAAGCTGGGATTTATATTTTTTTTTCCTTTTTTAAACTTTATTTATTTTTAATTGATTGATGATTGCTTTACAATATTTGTTTGATTTCTGTCATACATCAATTATTTATTTACTTGGCTGTGTCAGGTCTTCATTGCAGCATGCAGGACCTTCATTGTGCAGGATCTTTTGTTGTGGTCTATGGACTCTTTGGTTGTGGTGCAAGGGCTCAGTAGTTGTGGTGCACGGGCTTAGTTGCTCTGTGGCATGTGGGATCTTAGTTCCCCAACCAGGGACTGTATTCCTGTCCCCTTCATTGCAAGGCAGATTCTTAACCACTGTACCACCAGGGAAGTGCCAGAAAGCTTCACTTTGAAGGTTGATGTTATTTTGACTGAGCAAGGATGTCCTATAGCAAACTGTTCTATGAAGGGACAACTGGGCCACAAACTGAAGCTGTCTATTAAACTTAGGGACCTCCAGCCAAACAATGAAAGCTTCCAGTTGAAGTTCAATTTAATGATCTCAAAGGCATTAAATAATAGAGGGATTACACACTGAAAACAATATTAGGGGTCTGTTCACATTCCAAACTCTGGTTTTTTGTCCTTGCCTCAGATAAACAACCATCTTGAGACTTGATCTATATGCTGCCCGTACTTTGTCTCCCACCAGGTTGTAAGAATAAACCTAAACAGGTCTTGGGGGAGTGAAGTACGATAATGTTGTCTGTCCAATAGAAAAGAGATGATGGGGATATTAGGGGCAAGACAAAAGCAGTGACAGCAGTAAGCTAGCAGCCAGACACCAGGAAGAGATGCTACAAAGAATGGAGTAAAAAAATCTAAAAGACTTCTGAAATTTGATATAGGCAACTAGACATGGGTAGGAGCCAATGAGATAACTCTGTGAAGGATGGGTTGGTGAGGGTAGGATATCATCTATAAGGCTCTTCTGAACAAAATATAGTTTCTCTACCTACTTGCTAGGATTAGTTTTAGAGTGGCCTGTTGGGAGCTATACATTGGCAGTGGGTGAAAGTATTATGTTGCTCAGGAATGGTTAATCAATTAGTGAAGATTGGTTTTTACTTGATTAGTCCATTAGCACCAGTTTTCACAAAGCAGAGCCAGAGGTTTGGAGGAGATATAATCCAGGATTGCAAAACTTTAGGGATGGAAAGCATTCTTTGTGCTGGATGACCACTAAGTATAGTGTCACCTGACAAGACTGTAATGAATAAACTCTAAGCCTCTTGATTCTGGCTGCTCATATGGTAGTGTATAGTGTATCCCCACATGCAGAGTGAAAAACTGAGACCTACAGAAGTTAAGCAAAGTTTTCAAGATCTCAGAACTTGGGTGAACCCTAGATTTTGACCTAGAGCCATCTTGCTCTGAATCCACTTTGCCTTTTCATGTATACTACATTGTCCCAGAGGGCTGGAGGTGACCTGAAGATAACATTTCCCTATGCCACAGTTTTTTTCTTTAAAAAAAAAACTCTATTGGGTACAAAGAATCATTTATAAGGCTAGATGACAATTTGAAAAGTCTTTGGGACTATCTGTGTCTCTCCCAAAGAATATGTGAAGATTCCAGGCTATTCATCAGGAATTATTTTGTGATTCCTGTACATTCTTTAAACATTAATTTGTGGGGGAAAAACAAAGCAGTATGAAGAGAAAATGAAACTAGTCAGAGCTAATTGCACATGGACTCTCCCCAAAAAATGGCATTAGAAAATGATGCCACTTGTCTTTGAATGAAATGAATGTGTGGACTCATTTGCCTGCCCCTATTGCTGCTATGTGAAAGTGAAGCGGCTCCATTTTCATTTCCCTTTCCTATCAAAGTGGCCAGAGGGACCATATTTTTGTTTAATGACCTTCAGAATGATTCTTTAGAAATCTGAGGCTATCAGAGTTGGAAGCAATGCGAAAATAATTGTGGATTATTATTGTATGACGGTAGTGGCAGCTGGACCATTTTTTTTCTTTGTATTCAGTCTTTCTTCTTCATTTTCCCAGAAACCTTATATCCCAAGGTTTAACTCAGAAGCAAATCTCATATAGGTGATAAACCTCGCCAGACATGGTACGTAATATAATTTCAGACAGACACTTAAGTGTTCTTTGGAAAGACCCTAGGGAGTGAGGCAGTTTTATATCTAGACATCCTAGATACTATTACTTTTATTTACTCTCTGACAATGTGTGTGGGTAGTTGTATCAGACATGAAGCAAGGTTATCTCTTAAATATTATACCTGTGAACTTAAGCGTCAGTTTTTGTATTTTGTTGTCCAAACTGCTATCATTGCAGAAAAAATTTTGTTCCAGTAAAAACTAATAAATGGGTACTCACTCTCCCAAATCTTTTTATGAACATGTGTACACACTCATGCAAAAGCAGGGCTGGGAAGTGAGAGTCAGTACCAATTTTACTTTTGCATCAATATTTAGGATATGTGTGCAGAGGGTAGGAATGAGGGTGGGGAGAGGAAGAAGTAGAAGATATATTGTATGTACCAGGGGGGAAGTAGAAACTGCCTGCAACTATTATTCAGGTCATCTGCCTCATGATCAATTTTTTAATTGCCTTAACTGATTGAGCCAATATTTAAATGATAAAATATTTCACTTTCAATTCAGTTTGCCCCCTCACAGCTGTCCCCTACACCTTCACTAATCTTTATATAACTTTTGACCACCACTTTTGTTGAACATTTGAGATGTGTGGTAGACAAACTGGAACAATATGTAGAAAGTAGTCTAAGAAAATTATCAAAAGCCAAAACCACTTGTTTGACTATTCTTACAAACTCTGCTATTGTATCTCTGTCAGTCTATGGAAAGGTGTTAGCTCTTCATTTCTAGTAAATCCAATTCCAGTAGCAACACATTCTTGTCAGGAGAGCAGAAGAATTGACCTTAAAAACCAAATCCTATTCTCTGGTCACAGATCACTGAACTCAGAAAGTAAGTGGATAATTTCTCCATCACCTTACTTCATCAAAGTGCGTCCTTATTTTAACCTAGCTATGTTTCTAGAGAATTCCTCAAGCTTATTTTCTTGACCCCCTTCCCTACCCTCAATTTCCCCACAATAGATCTCTTAACTATGAAGAGAGAGATTTTTGAATGTTATTATTAGTTTTTACTATAAGAAGTAATGAAATCACTGCCGGTGAAAGCCAATCAAAAGTTTTTAATAAAAAAAAAAGGTTTTAATAATGCCTAAGACTCCCTTGTTGTCTATTATGTTGCTTAGTGAACACTGTCCTCTTAGAACTCTTAGTACATATCCCTATTATATAAAAGAACCAGGGCACTAAATGCCATTTAGTGACTGCTCTACCTCTTTTGCATTTGCAGATCTTGTATGCTTTTCTGTTTTTGCAGTATGTCTTTAAGGACTTTCAGCTCTTAGGATCACACCTTTAAAGTGATTCTTAGAATTATAGTTGTGATGTTTCAATTGGATACAATATGATTCCCTTGTGAGGTATTCTGGTCATTGATATAACTCTTTAGCTATGTATTGTGAAAACTAAACAAAAGAGTATAAAAAAGTATAGCTACTAAACTGAGACTACTAAGACTTAGTAATATAAATTTTTATTCTTTTGCTTAATTGAAAACATTTTCTCGGCAGGAATGCAAGCCAAAAATGTGGAGAAGCATCATAATACAGAAAGGAAATGCTCTTCTAATACAGGAGGTTCAAGAAGAAGATGGGGGAAATTACACTTGTGAGCTTAAGTATGAAGGAAAACTTGTAAGAAGAACAACTGAATTGAAAGTTACAGGTAAGCATTAGTTTTACCAAACCGTAGCAAATAAGATTTTAAGTATAATTGGGTACAGGAAGAAAAAGTTTCCAAACAAAGAGTAAATTGCTGTGACTTTAGCATTATCTACAAATGAAATAGTTGTGAAGGTCACAATTAATAAGTTGTAGTGCTAATCTCTATGTGGATTCAGTTCAATCGCTCAGTCGTGTGCAACTCTTTGCGACCCAATGAACCACAGAACGCCAGGCCTCCCTGTCAATCACCAACTCCTGGAGTCCACCCAAACTCATGTCCATTTAGTCGGTGATGCCATCCAACCATCTCATTCTCTGTCTTCCCTTTATCCTCCTGCCCTCAATCTTTCCAAGCATCCGGGTCTTCTCAAATGAGTCAGCTCTTCACATCAGGTGGCCAAAGTATTGGAGTTTCAGCTTCAACATCAGTCTCACCAAAGAACACCCAGGACTGATCTCCTTTAGGATGGACTGGTTGGATCTCCTTGCAGTCCAAGGGACTCTCAAGAGTCTTCTCCAACACCACAGTTCAAAAGCATCAGTTCTTCGGTGCTCAGCTTTCTTTATAGTCCAACTCTCACATCCATATATGACTACTGGAAAAACCATAGCCTTGACTAGACGGACCTTTGTTGACAAAGTAATGTCTCTGCTTTTTAATATACTCTCTAGGTTGGTCATAACTTTCCTTCCAAGGAGTAAGCATCTTTTAATTTCATGGCTGCAATCACCATCTGCAGTGATTTTGGAGTCCAGAAAAATAAAGTCAGCCACTGTTTCCACTGTTTCCCCATCTATTTGCCATGAAGTGATGGGACCAGTTGCCATGATCTTAGTTTTCTGAATGTTGAGCTTTAAGCCAACTTTTTCACTCTCCTCTTTCACTTTCATCAAGAGGCTTTTTAGTTCCTCTTCACTTTGTGCCATAAGGGTGGTGTCATCTGCATATCTGAGGTTATTGATATTTCTCCCAGCAATCTTGATTCCAGCTTGTGCTTCATCCAGCCCAGCATTTCTCATGATGTACTCTGCATATAAGTTAAATAAGCAGGGTGACAATATACAGCCTTGACATACTCCTTTTCCTATTTGGAACCAGTCTTTTGTTCCATGTCCAGCTCTAACTGTTGCTTCCTGACCTGCATACAGGTTTCTCAAAAAGGCAGGTCAGGTGGTCTGGTATTCCAATCTCTTTCAGAATTTTCCAGTTTATTTTGATCCACACAGTCAAAGGCCTTGGCATAGTCAATAAAGCAGAAATAGATGTTTTTTTCTGGAACTCTCTTGCTTTTTCAATGATCCATTGGATGTTGGCAATTTGACCTCTGGTTACTCTCCCTTTTCTAAAACCAGCTTGAACATCTGGAAGTTCATGGTTCACCTATTACTAAAGCCTGGCTTGGAGAAGTTTAAGCATCATTTTACTAGCGTGTGAGATGGGTGCAATTGTGTGGCAGTTTGAGCATTCTTTGGCATTGCCTTTCCCTGGGATTGGAATGAAAACTGACCTTTTTCAGTCCTGTGGCCACTGCTGAGTTTTCCAAATTTGCTGGCATATTGAGTGCAGCACTTTCACAGCATCATCTTTCAGGATTTGAAATAGCTCAACTGGAATTCCATCACCTCCACTAGCTTTGTTCATAGTGTTGCTTTCTAAGGCCCACTTGACTTCACATTTCAGGATGTCTAGCGCTAGTTGAATGATCACACCATTGTGACTATCAGGGTCATGAAGATCTTTTTTATACAGTTCTTCTGTGTATTCTTGCCACCTCTTCTTAGTATCTTCTGCTTCTATTAGGTCCCTACCATTTCTGTCCCTTATTGAGCCCATCTCTGCATGGAATGTTCCCTTGGTAGCTCTAAGTTTCTTGAAGAGATCACTAGTCTGTCCCATTCTATTGTTTTCCTCTATTTCTTTTCATTGATTGCTGAGGAAAGCTTTCTTATCTCTCCTTGCTATTCTTTGGAACTCTGCATTCAAATGAGTATATCTTTCCTTTTCTCCTTTGCTTTTTACTTCTCTTCTTTTCACAGCTATTTGTAAGGCCTCCTCAGACAGCCATTTTGCTTTTTTGCATTTCTTTCTCTTGGGGATGGTCTTGATCCCTGTTTCCTGTACAATGTCATGAACCTCCGTCCATAGTTCATCAAGCATCTATCATATCTAGTCCCTTAAATCTATTTCTCACTTCCACTGTATAGTCACAAGGGATTTGATTTAGGTCATACCTGAATGGTCTAGTGGTTTTCTCCACTTTCTTCAATTTCAGTCTGAATTTGTCAATAACGGGTTCATGATCTGAGCCACAGTGAGCTCCTGGTCTTGTTTTTGCTGACTGTATAGAGCTTCTCCATCTTCAGCTGCAAAGAATATAATCAATCTGATTTCGGTGTTAACCATCTGCTGATGTCCATGGGTAGAGTCTTCTCTTATGTTGTTGGAAGAGGGTGTTTGTTATAACCAGTGAGTTATCTTGGCAGACCTCTATTAGCCTTTGCCCTGCTTCATTCTGTACTCCAAGGCCAGATTTGCCTGTTACTCCAGGTGTTTATTGACTTCCTACTTTTGCAATCCAGTCACATATAATGAAAAGGACATCTTTTTTGGGTGTTAGTTCTATGTGGAATATGGGCAATTAATTTAGTGAACATGTTACCAGCTGCTGCATATCTGTTCTCCACTTTTATGTAAGGTCCTAAACTCTTCAGGGTATCACTGATCATTACTAAGCATTACAGGAAAGATATGCTGGGACCACTTTAGAATGTGGACTTAACCCATATGTGGAATCTCCTTGTAAGTTGAAGGCTGCCTCAGAATGAGGCACTGTTGGGCTCTTGGAATGAAATCATCTTGGACTGAATCCAAAATATCATTTATACAGAATTTCTCATAAATGAGTGTTGTTACTGTGAGGTTCTAGTGATTCTTAATTGGAGCAACTCCAAATGAATAGCATGTACATATGTATTATATATATATATGTAATACATACATACACAATGGGCTTCCCTGGTGGCTTAAACAGTAAAAAATCCACTTGCAGTGCAGGAGACATGGGTTTGATCCCTGGGATGGGAAGATCCCCTGGAGGAGGGCATGGCAACCCACTCCAGTATCCTTGCCTGGAGAATCCCCATGGACAGGGGAGCGTGGTGGGCTACAGTCCATGGGGTCACAAAGAGCCAGACATGACTAAGCAACTAAACACAGCACATGTATTTAATACCTGAAGTACAAATGAAGTGTAAATTAGTAATCTTCTCATAATGGAAGAAAAATACTCATAAAATTCTTACCTGGTAGAGAATATTAGAAATTGATTATCAGCAAAACGGAGCAAAACCTAATACCATAAGTTAGCCCTGACAGTGGGTGTGATGGACCTTAAGAAACTGTGACAAAAAGTCCACCTACTATAGTTCCTGAGCAAGTCTGGACTCATTTGCTTCTTGAGAGTCCCTTGGACTCCTAGGAGATCCAACCAGTCCTTCCTAAAGGAAACCAGTCCTGAGCATTCATTGGAAGGACTGATGTTTTAGCTGAAACTCCAATACTTTGGTCACCTGATGTGAAAAACTGACTCATTGGAAAAGACCCTGATGTTGGGAAAGATTGAAGGCAGGAGGAGAAGGGGACGGCAGAGGATGAGATGTTTGGATGGCATCACTGATTCAGTGGACATGAGTTTGAGTAAACTCCAGGAGTTGTTGATGGACAGGGAGGCCTGGTGTGCTGCAGTCCATAGGGTCGCAAAGAGTCAGACACAACTGAGCAACTGAACTGAATTGAGCTGGACTATTGTCCCTGAGCAAGTCTGGACTCACTTTCTTCTTCTTATATATGTTTTAGATGTGTGTATGTATGTAAGAATTTACATACACATTTTTGTATTGTGGATACAATTTGAGCCATGGTAAAATTTGACATTATCCAGAAAAGTGTTAATATTGACTGCAGTGATTAATTTATGACTAATGTACTTGAGCGTTACCCATTTAACTATCTAATGTTGACATCAACTAGTTAGTTATAGCGTATTCTCATTAATGTTAGAAATACAGATTTTCTTCTACAGTATCTTTTGTTTATGTCTAGCTAGCTGACTTTTGGGGGATAGTGTTAAAATCAGTCTACTAAAAATGATACTTGCTTAGTAAGTTCATTTCTATGACTCATATATTTAATTAAGTTTTTGATCCTTGAGAGTCAACTAGTTTCTTTTTCATCTTTTTCTAAATTCTGAATATTAACAAATGTGTAAATCTATATTTTCATTAAAACTTTTATATATACATACTTTATAAAGTATGCGTATGTAATAATCATTCTTAGTCTTAGTTTATAAAGTACCTCCTGTGAAGGTTTGAATTATTATTTTGATTAGAATTATATTTTGCTTCCCCCATGAGCCTTCAAAATAACTACCATATCGGGTCAATCCCAAATAGCAAAGATCTGCTTCTGATTTCCTCAATATGAACTAGACTTCTGCCTCATGCATGCAGAAGAATCTATCAGAGGCAGTTTTACATCATCAATAAGTGACCTGACCATGCACAGATCCTTGCAGTATCATCACTTTAACCAGAATCACAAAATTCTTATCAAATGCTTTCAGAACACTTCCATTTGGGAGTCATTTAGTAAACTTTGTCACGTTCTAGTGTTTGGCTTATATTTTAAGTCAGACCAGAATAAAGTAAACACCAAACCTCTTTCATGCTTTCATCTATTGGATTATGGTGACAGTATATTTGTTTCTTTAGTTTATTTGTAGATTCTGGAAAATTTGAACTGGAGCTACTTATTTGGGGTGTCTTATAAGGTGTTAATTCACTTACCCTAAAATTTCAAAAGAGTTGAACTAGGGATTTAAAAGTTCACCTGAACTCTACCTCTCAGAGTTTTTCAGATTTTTTTTTTAATATATATTTATTTATTTATTTGACTGCATGAGGTCTTAGTTACAGCACATGGGATCTTGTTCCCTGACCAGGGTTTTGAACCCGGGCCCCCTGCATTGGAAGCAGAGAGTCTTAGCCACTGAACCACCAGGGAAGTCCCCAGTTTTTCAGATTTTAATGTGCATCAGAACCACATGAGAAAACCCAGGGGTGGTAAAATTGAGACCCCTTAATTACAGATTCCCATTTATCTCTTCCAGATTCTAACATAGTACATCAGTGAGACTGGAAATTTAACTTTCTGTCCTGGGGACTCTTTTGTATGCCTTTCAAGGATCATGCTTTGAGAAATGTTAGCTGAGGGAACGATGCTAAAGAAGTCAGTCACAGGTTTGATCCCCTTGTAAGCATGTTAGTTCATACACACACAGACACACATGCACACACACACATATACCCCAAAACTAATTTTTATAGGCCCCAAATTGTTTCACTTAAGCTCCTAAGAGCTGTTATTGTTGTAGCCACGCATTCCGGGAAACAAAGTCACTCAGAAGGACAATGCAGATAGTGGAGTGCAGTTTATTACACCGGTGGTCCCAAGGCAGAGTCTCCTCTTAGCCAAGGACCCCAACCAGTTTTTGTGAAAACCTTATATACCCTAAGTATAACCTCCCCAAATTCTCTGAAACTAGTCTGAACAAAGGAAACCAAAGATACAATCAAAGTTAACTTGTGATTCATATGCCTTAAACCTAGGCAGTTAACAGTGGACAATTATCAATAGGGCTGTGGTCATACCCCAATAAGCATAATAGAATTTATGATTCTATTTGGTTACACAGATACTTAGGGTATTCTTTTAGGCGAGAGTCTAGCTACAAGCTCTGGGGCTCTTCCATCTGGGGGGGGGGGTCTGGTTTTCCAGTTGATATGTCGTTTCCACAGATACTGGGCATATAGCTCAAAGTCCACAGTCCAGCCCAAGATGGAGTCCTGTTTTCAAGATGGAGCCTGTTCTGTCTGTTTCCTCCTTCATTATGAAAATAGAGTTTTGGTCACTAAGGAAAATCTGTCAAGGGAGGGTGAGGATAAAACCTCAGACACTGAAACAATAATTTATTTATTTTCTATTTAAATAAAAATGTACCTTGTATGTATTACATACTAGAAGAAAATAATTCAAACGTATCCTTGAGCCATTGTTCATATAATAAGATATCAAGTTGATGTATTTATTTACACACTTCAAATGTTATACTTGACATAGAGAAAAAAATGGCTTCTTGGTTTGGAAGTTCAAGAGGTTGCTCTGTGAAGATTTATTTTTATTTGCAATATTGTCTAATTGTATTAGTCTTCCTTTCCTTGATTAAAGAGGAATTAACAGATTATCCTCTCATATTTCAAAATATAATGCTGGAATTATTTAAAGAGTAACCTGCTCATACTTGTTTTGAGTTTAGCAATATGCAAGCATGGGCTAGGAATTTTAATACAAAATTCATAAGATTGCTTAATTACAAAATCATGTAGATAGAGATTTTTAAGATTGTGTATTGCAACTATGCAAGTTTTAAGAGATGAATTTCTGACTGTTTTTTAAATTTATAAATCTGAGAAATATTTCTTCAGTGAAACAAGTGTTCTCTTAAAGTCTATTGGTGTTACTTGCTTTAAATAGATCAGTTATAAAAAAAGATCCAGTTATTCAAAACTGATTAGTTAGAAGGCAATAATTGGTTTTATGAAATGATTTTTTTCAATACAAAAGAAGTTTTCATAAGATTTATTTAAATAATCAGCTGTCCTACTGCATTTTAGTAGGGTTTTGTTAAAATGCAACTTTTCTGTAATACTTTTAATATTTAAATCATAGCAGACTTGTACAGTGTTATTATAGACATTTCTTTTTATTCTTCTGGAGGCTGCAGATAAATAGGGAGTGGTTTTACAACATATATAATGTATATAATGCTGTATTTAGGTCATTTGCCAAAGATGCTAACAACTAAGTTTCCCCACAGTATATTTCAGGTGGTTTTGCTAAGGATTTTTTTTTTTTTCCCCTCTATTGTCACACTGAATTTTGTGCAGAAGGCTAGTCGAAGTGATAAGGAGAGAAGGGAAGGTTGATTATATGAGAATGTAAAACAGGTGATAACAAAAGAAGGAGAAGAGGAGTGGGAGAGGGTGAGCAAGATAATGGACTGTATAAGTGTGTTCACTCCCTCAGTTGTGTTTGACTCTTTATGACCCTATGGATTGTAGCCTGCCAGACTCCTCTGTCCATGGCATTCTCCGGGCAAGAATACTGGAGTGAGTTGCCATGCCCTCCTCCAGGGGATCTTCCCAACCAGGGATTGAACCACATCTCTCACATCTCCTACATTGGCAGGGGGATTCTTCACCACTAGCGCCACCTGGGGAGAAGGAAATGGCAACCCACTCCAGTACTCTTGCCCGGAGAATCCTGGGGACAGAGGGGCCTGGTGGGCGGGCTGCCGTCTATGGAGTCGCACAGGGTAGGGCAGAACTGGAGCGACTTAGCAGCAGCAGCGCCACCTGGAAAGCCAGGTGGACTAAGGATAATGGACTAAGTGAAAGCAAAAGTCATTCAGTCTTGTCCGACTTTGCGACCCCGTGGACTGTATAGCATTCTCTAGGCCAGAAAGTGGAATGGGTAGCCTTTCCCTTCTCCAGGGGATCTTCCCAACCTAGGGATTGAACCCAGGTCTCCCACATTGCAGGCAGACTCTTTACCAGCTGAGCCACAAGGGAAGCCCTATGGGCTAAGGTTTCCTATTATAGTAAAGGAGAATGTCTGCCTTCAGAAGGTCAAAGACAGTCATAAATTACAGGAGCTCCCAAAATGAACCCAAGCAGGAAGCCAACACTAATTAACTGTATTTAGAATATAATTCACCCTTCACCTGACAAATCATTCACAAATACATTATTTTATGCAGTGTTTTAGAAATGCATATTGACTATTTAGGATAAACATTAACCTGTTCTCTGGGGAAATATGCAAATAATGCCTCTACTCCTGATTCTTTTAAACAGCTCTAGAGTTCCTGATTTAAGTAAGACTCTTCGGTTATTAGGGATAAGAGATTTCTTAACCCATTGGTGTCTGAATGTCATGTTTGGAAAGAGAGGTTTATTCTATGAATAGGTTACAAAGATTTGCTGCTAGATTACTATAAGCAATAGCAGCAAATCAATCTGGACATACAAAACTTGATTAAATTGCAAACTGGAAGTCTTTGGTGAAGATTTTCAAATCCATGGCTTCAGTAAATGCTTTTAATTTCACTTTGCAAAGTTAAAACCAACTGTAGTACATTGTTGCAGATGTCCGTTAGACTGCATAGCCTGTTAGAATAATCTTCCTTTGGTGTGGAGAATGGCATCTATTTACACATAGAGGAAGTAGTTTTGCATCAGATTTGAAAACAGACTTTTCCTGAACTCTGGCTCTTTTATGCCTCTATTGTTAATCCTGAGACCCTGGGGAGAGAATGGTTTTAGGAAAAACAGTGGAATTTAAAGATTTGGTGGAGAGTTGGGGGAATTTAAAACATGGAGATTCTGACTGAGTGATAATAATACAACAGGAGAAGTGATCTCTAAGCCAACAACTAAGTAATCAGATTAGGGGCCCCCAGAGATTTAATGTCTATTGACAGCTCACCATGTAGCAGACATTGTGCAGACATTCATTTTCTCATTTATTCATCACAACAACCATATGAGAGTGGATATTATTGTTTTCCCCATTTTATAAAAGATGAGACTAAAACATAGAGGGGTGAACTTATGTCCCAAGGTCACATACTTTGTAATGGGCCAAGTACAGATATGAATCTAGGTCTTTCTAACTCTCAAATATAACTTTTCAAACATCGCCAAACACTAACCAATTTCATCTATCAATATGTATTATGTACATTGAAACAGATGTCAAAATAGTGATCACCTTGTGTACCATTCTACTATGATGTCCTTTTTGGACATTAACTGTTCGGTCTTCAATAAGTCCCTGGTTTGTTGTAGCCACATGTTCTGGAACACAAACTCACTCAGAAGGACAATGCAGATAGTGGAGTGCAGTTTATTACACCAGTGGGCCCAAGGCAGAGTCTCCTCTTAGCCAAGGACCCCAACCAGTTTTTGTGAAAACCTTATATACCCTAAGTGTATGTGCCCAAACCCACCACCCCAATTCCCTGAAACTAGTCTGAATAAAGGAAAAAGAAAGATACAATCAATGTTAACCTGTGATTCATATGTCTTCAGCCTAGGTAGTTAAGAGTGGACAATTATCAATAGACCTGTGGTCATGCCCCAATAAGTGTAGATAGAATTTATGATTCTATTTGATTACACACATAATTAGGGTATTCTTTTAGGTGACAGAGAGTCCAGGTATGAACCCTGGGACTCTTCCCCCCGGGGGCCTCGTTTTCCAGTTGGTATGTTGTTTCCATAGATACTGGGGATATAGCTCAAAGTCCACAGTCCAACCCAAGGTGGAGTCCTGCTTTCAAGATAAAGCTTGTTCTGTCTGTTTCCTCCTTCAGGTTGAATTTAGATAACCCCAGAAAGAATACACTTGACATTTTGGAGCCTAATCCTTATCTCTCAGTGAGCACTTTAGATGAGATCAGTAGTAATGGTGTAATTAACTCAGAATTTAGGATGATGCCAGGATAAAAACAAGGAACAGTGTGGTGCCAGGAGAAATAAGAATATACAGAAGATGGAATTTTCCAAGCTGTATGTTTTGGTGCCATATGACCCTGTTAATAGAAAATCCATGTTGAGAAAAAATGGAATCCACTAAGATTCATTGTAGTTATGGCAATTATTTCAAGTTAGTTATTCTCCATTTAATCAATGGAGAATAGTATAGTTAAACAACATTGATTCAGTATGTAGAGAATAATCATCACATAAATCAGTGCCTACTCTGTGCAGCCAGGAGTGTAAGATCCAAGTCTCTAATGTGGTTCTTGAAGGAGATGGGTAGAAACAGAATTATGTTTCCTTTGAAATCTGTGAAAACTTTAAATGTGTTCATTAGGACAAATAGTGATTCTCCAACTGTATTCTATGGAGCTCCAATTCTAAGAGATTTTAGTAGTTATTTTTGGGAGAGAGAAAGGAAAGGAAGAGAGGGGAATACAGAGAGATTCTGTAGCAATGTGTTAATCTGCTGGGTCAAAGTTATATAGCTTTTCTTTTTGCAAGGCATTTCGAGGCATCTTATTGCATATAATAGTCTAATATGTATTATAATTTTCTAAAACTTTTTCTAAATAATTATTTAATAACTTAAATAATGTAAGTTATTATTATGTTAAATAATTATTTAAAACTTTTTCTAAATAATTTTCTAAACTTTTAAGGCTACATAACCCTTCTTCCCCTGGTTGAGAGTATCTGAGAATGCTGTTTCATGGAACAAACTGTAAAAAAAAAAAAGCTAAGTGAGTAGTCAAGTAAGTACCTAGTCTATTGGCATCCCACTGATGACTGTATCAATATAACAGTTCCAAGAAGATACTTAACAAGCATTAACTTTATGTTACAATTATAATCTTATTTTCTGTTGTTTATCTTTTATGTGCTCAACTAGTCTCTAAGCTCCTTAAGGACAGGGATTTGTTGACTAATTCTTTTCCATGTCCCCAAGTGTTGAGCACATAGTAAGTACTCAGACATTATGTGTAGCGTGGATGGGTTGGGTGTTTATTTCATCGATGAGTGCTTCAGTTGGGTACAAATAAGACAGCTTTATAGAGAACTTTATGATTTCCAAACAGTTTCCCTTCTGAGACCTCATTCTGTTTCTCACAGAACTTTATGGAGTTGGCAGCAAAGAATGTTGTTGTTATCATTATTCATATTTTTCCACAGAGTTAATTTTTTCAGCTCAGAGTGTTTAAGCCATTTGCCCTTGGCTGGGAGCTGGTGAATGGCATAGCGAGGACTAGAACCCCTATCTTCTGATTCCTAACACGATACTTTCCTATCCTACCCTACTGTCCATAGTCCCTTAACCCTGGGTTCTGAGCCAGAAGAAAAAGAGATACACCCCAAGGAGAACTCCAAAGATGGTGCCTCAGAGCTCAGGTCTATGGTATTCTGTATTCTGTGCATGTGCATGCTCAGTCACTGAGTCCTGTCTGACTCTTTGTGACCCGATGGACTGTCAGCCTCCTCTGTCCATAGGATTCTCCAGGAAAGAATATTGGAGTGGGTTGCCATTTCCTTCTCCAGGGGATCTTCCTGATCCAGGGATTGAACTCCTGTCTCCTGCATTGCAGGTGGATTCCTGCATTGCACACAAAGGTAGCCCACGGATCCCTGAAATAACCTGTTATTTTAAATACTTATTTGCCAATCCACTGTTTTGGCTTTCAGAAGAAATAGCTCTGATTCAATTCCTTCTATAAAAGGAAAAACATGTAATGCTGATGGCTGAATCTAAGCCAGTGAAGGGGAAATCCCCTAATCAGTACTTAAATACTTCTAGCAGCCAGGCAGGTCATATACCTGAGTGACTGTGTGAGGCCACAGGGAGGGGCAAGTTGGGGAGAGTCTTAGCAGTACCAACTCAGCCCTATCTGATTGCTGTTATATGAAATTAAGGACCCAATGCTGCTAGGCTCCCTAATTTTTGAAGAGATGCTAGAAGTCTGGATTTTTGTGTGAAAATCCCTGCTTGTTGAGCACTGTGTGGACCAAATAGAACATTGTAGTAGTAGTAGTGTTAGTAGTAGTCACTCAGTCATGTCTGACTCTGTGACCCCATAGACTGTAGCCTGCCAGACTCCTCTGTCCATAGAATTCTCCAGGCAAGAGTACTGGAATGGCTAACCATTCCTTTCTCCAGGGGATCTTCCTGACCCTCCAGACAGGGATTGAACCCATGTCTCCTTCCTGCATTGCAAGCAGATTCTTTACCATCTGAATCACTAGAGAAGCTCAAATAAAATATGTCTGTAGGCTAAATTCTATTTGGAGACTGCCTATTCGTGACCTTATGACCTTTGCCTTAAAGGATTTCACTCAGTAGCACCTTTAAACAAGTGACTGACTGTGTGGCTGGTGCAGACTCTGCTCCCTATTTCCATCTCCAGGAACAAGTGGGGAAAAAATCTTTAAGTGGTTTGGGGAGCAGTTAACAGACTAACTGGGAATAGCACTCAGAAGTTATCCTAATCACGAGATCCAATAGACTGGTCAATCCAAGTGGAGAGTGAAAGGCACAATTTATGGATGTAATACTACAAGAAGGGTATTGACAAATTGATTACCTTCCAGAGAAGAGTGATTTAGATGATGAAGCAAGTTGGTCTCAAATGTTTCAGATAAATGAAGGGCCCTGGGGATAAAGCACCCACCTTAGAGCTGGCCTGAAGCAGTGGCGTGTGAAGCACAGAGGGGAACAAATCACTGGTGTGTGTTCTCTCTCCTTCCTGTTCCATATGAGCAGCCAGTTAGCATGCTCTGAATGTCAGTATCCTGATTATCACGTGAGAATATATCTCATTTATACCTTTTGTGTGACTTAATAAGGAAACACCTCAGCAGTCAATAGTTCTTGGCTACATTAAGGGAACTTTCACATGACTGACTGTGCATTTCATAATTGACTGTTTTTATTGCAGTCACAGGTGCACAAGTCTTATGACCCAAACCGGCTTGCAGCAGCTCCTTTGCCTTTCCTCCTAGGCCTCCCTCTTTTCCTGGGTCACCCTGGCCTTTCCTACCCTACCCCACCCACCCTGAATGACATCTTTTCCCCTCTCCGGCTCTTTTATTTGTCCTCATGTCCTATCTTCTTTGTATCCCATCTCCCCAGACCCTCACTTTCTGGCGGGGTGAATCTAATATTTCAATGAAATAAAGAATTCATGACTGCTTATGGCCAAAACGTTTCCCTTCTAAGCAAACATATTTGCAAGTTAATAGATACTTCAATCCTGTAACTCACAGGCATGACTAATAGTGGGAATTTCTGGCAGCTTTGCATTGCTTGTGGGGGGCCTTTCCCAGAGTGCCACAATTCATACCCAGCAGGTAGCTGTTTGCTCCTTCTAGAAACAAGGTCAGTTCTACTCATGACCTTGGGGGACAAGGAGGAAAGAAAAAGCCTACTTAGAATTAGTGGAAAGGAGGGCCTTGAATCAGTCTAAAGAGTGATTTTTTTTCCCTTCCTCTTCTGCCACTCTTATTTTGTCTCTCCTTTCTCTCCCTTATTTCCCTCCCTTTGCCTCAACCTATGACACAGAGCTGGGGTTTCCCAACTGGCTCAGTGGTAAAGAATCTCCCTGCCAGTACAGAAGTATGTAGGAGATGCAGGTTCAATCCCTGGGTCAGGAAGATCCCCTAGAGGAGGAAGTGGCAACCCACTCCAGTATTCTTGCCTGGGAAATCCCATGGTCAGAGGAGTCTGGTGGGCTATACAGTCCATGGGGTCACAAAGAGCTGGACATGATTGAGCAACTGAGCACATGCGTGACACAGTGCTATCTCTTAACCCTATTGGTGACAGCCAGGTTCAAAGAGATTTCTAGTCGCTGTCCTAGGAAAATGTTTGTGTCATGTGTCTATGCCCTACAGGGAGATGAACGAACACTGTTAAACTGTCCCATCAGCAGAAAGACACTTCTGTTTCTCTGCACAGTCAAGGACTGTGACAACATTCATTCCTGTGGGATTATTTCACAAGTAGCTGTACAGGAGACAAGCTCGGAGGGCTAGAGGTGAACAAGTTAGAGCATGTGGCCGCAGAATGTGGCAAACATGCCCAGTCTAGGCCAGTTCTGCTCCAGTGGCTCTCTTCCAGCACCTGAGGTGATCAATGACTCCTTGGCTGACTTTTCTGATTTGAGTTAGGGGCACAAGAGGGGGTTCTTTGGAAGGAATTGTCTTATGACTCTTACAAGTATAGGTATCTGAGATCTGTAAGCACAGATTTCCCTAGTTCCATTATGTTCACCTGTGAGATTCTCAGCTACCTTGCTCTCTGCTAACTGAAATCAGTGGTTTGAGAAGTCTGAGAATATTCTATCAAGCTACCCTTGTAAAGGGATAAAGACTCAAAACTTGATATGGTGGGACATTAGCCATGAACTGGATTCAACAGAGTGGAGTAGATGCTCAGAGAATGCCCACTTACTGGGTCAGGCGTGTACTTTACAATCAGTCAAATTTCACAACAACCTTAAAAGGTTGGTGATAATTACTTACTCCAACTATATAAATAAATGAAAAAGAAATGACTGATACATGTTGATGTTTGGTAGAAACCAACACAGTACTGTAAAGCAATCATCCTTTGATTAAAAATAAATAATTAAAAAAGATTGGTGATATTATCTTTATAAGGGAAGAAATGGAGCCTCAAGATATTCATCTATGATCACACAGCTAGTAAGTGGTGGGGCTAGAATTTTAATCCACTTTTGTTCTAAAACCTTGCTGTTAAAGTAACACGATGGAGACCACTTGCATGGATCTTGCACGCAAGAGTGCTCCATAAATGCCTTTAATTGCTTACTTTTCTGCTTGTTTGCCTGCTTCATGCCTTTATACCCTTTGCCAGGAAACATTTGCACTTCTGGACTTCTTCCAAGAAGTCTTCACAGATTAACTTCATTTTACAATCACCTATTTCTTTCTCCTAAGTTCCCCTGGCAATTTAGTAAAAGTTTTCACCACACTGATGCTAATTTATAATTTATTATCTTAGACATCTTTGTGTAGGTTTTATTTCATCAATTAAATTCATGTTCTTTAAGATTCTTTGTTCCCTTGCAAAGTTTATCTTGACATTTAGACACAAAATACAATTATGGAGCTAGGAGCTGGGCTCAATATTTTCACAGATGTGATCTTATTTAAGCATCAAAAAAGAAAGAGGAGAAATTCTGTGAGGTATTGTCACCTTAGCCCCACTTTACAAATGCTGAAGTTGAAATTTGGAGATGTTAAGTAATTTTCTCAGTGTTTTACAACTGGAATAATAATGCAAGTTTGAAGATTCAGATGCCTATTGTTTCCTCAAAGCCTGAGCCCTTCCACTAGTAAATGCTTATAGAACCATATATTGCTTATAGTTCTATGATCTGATTTGACTACAGTATTCTTATATGTAGGTGGTTAAAACACAAACACACATAGAAATTTTAGCAAAACAAAGAGTAGATTTTAACAAAACAGAGATTCTAAGGAAGACCTGTGGAAAACTGAAAACTTGATTTGCTCCTCTGTATACTGATCCAGAACTAGAAAAGTATGATTCAAATCCTTAGTAGCTGTGTGACTCTGAGAATTTCCACTTACCCTTCTGAATTTTAGTTCTTCCTTCTGGCAAAATGGGGAGGTATAATAGCTTTGCCTAGTGAAGAAAATATAGGAGAACACTTAAAATGGTGTCTGGAGAAATGTCTGTTTAGTTCTTTGGCCCATTTTTTGATTGGGTCATTTATTTTTCTGGAATTGAGCTGCAGGAGTTGCTTGTATATTTTTGAGATTAATCCTTTGTCTGTTGCTTCATTTGCTATTATTTTCTCCCAATCTGAGGGCTGTCTTTTCACCTTACTTATAGTTTCCTTCGTTGTGCAAAAGCTTTTAAGTTTAATTAGGTCCCATTTGTTCATTTTTGCTTTTATTTCCAATATTCTGGGAGGTGGGTCATAGAGGATCCTGCTGTGATTCATGTCGGAGAGTGTTTTGCCTATGTTCTCCTCTAGGAGTTTTAAAGTTTCTGGTCTTACATTTAGATCTTTAATCCATTTTGAGTTTATTTTTGTGTATGGTGTAAGAAAGTGTTCTAGTTTCATTCTTTTACAAGTGGTTGACCAGTTTTCCCAGCACCACTTGTTAAAGAGGTTGTCTTTTTTCCATTGTATATCCTTGCCTCCTTTGTCGAAGATACGGTGTCCAAAGGTTCATGGATTTATCTCTGGGCTTTCTATTCTGTTCCATTGATCTATATTTCTGTCTTTGTGCCAGTACCATACTGTCTTGATGACTGTGGCTTTGTAGCAGAGTCTGAAGACAGGCAGGTTGATTCCTCCAGTTCCATTCTTCTTTCTCAAGATTACTTTGGCTATTCGAGGTTTTTTGTATTTCCATACAAATTGTGAAATTATTTGATGTCTAACAAACACATGAAAAGATGCTCAACATCACTCATTATCAGAGAAATGCAAATCAAAACCACAATGAGGTACCATTACACGCCAGTCGGGATGGCTGCTATCCAAAAGTCTACAAGCAATAAATGCTGGAGAGGGTGTGGAGAAAAGGGAACCCTCTTACACTGTTGGTGGGAATGCAAACTAGTACAGCCACTATGGAGAACAGTGTGGAGATTTCTTTAAAAACTGGAAATAGAACTGCCATATGACCCAGCAATCCCACTCCTGGGCATACACACTGAGGAAACCAGATCTGAAAGAGACACATGCACCCCAATGTTCATCACAGCACTGTTTATAATAGCCAGGACATGGAAGCAACCTAGATGCCCATCAGCAGACGAATGGATAAGGAAGCTGTGGTACATATACACCATGGAATATTACTCAGCCATTAAAAAGAATTCATTTGAATGAGTTCTAATGAGATGGATGAAACTGGAGCCCATTATACAGAGTGAAGTAAGCCAGAAAGATAAAGAACATTACAGCATACTAACACATATATATGGAATTTAGAAAGATGGTAATGATAACCCTATATGCAAAACAGAAAAAGAGACACAGATGTACAGAACAGATTTTTGGACTCTGTGTGAGAAGGCAAGGGTGGGATGTTTCGAGAGAACAGCATGTATATTATCTATAGTGAAACAGATCACCAACCCAGGTGGGATGCATGAGACAAGTGCTCAGGCCTGGTGCACTGGGAAGACCCAGAGGAATCGGGTGGAGAGGGAGGTGGGAGGGGGGATCAGGATGGGGAATACATGTAACTCCATGGCTGCTGATTCATGTCAGTATATGACAAAACCCACTGCAATGTTGTGAAGTAATTAGCCTCCAACTAATAAAAATAAATGAAAAAAAATGGTGTCTGGGAAATAGTAGGTACTCAATAAATAATATTAATTATTATGATTAGTATCATCATCATCATTACTAGAACACTTGGAAAGATGACCTCACAGCCATTTAACACAAGAAAGCAGTCTGATAAATGGTCTAAGGAAAATTGATATTTTTAATAGGGTGCTTGAATTACAGGGGATGAACTTGGAAAATTAGGAAGTTAACCTGGGGCTATGACAAACTCTTAGGGCTATGTAGCCCTAAGCAAAGGCCTACATAGGTTGGTATTTTGGGCAAAACTGTTTCATTCAGGGAGATGCAATCATGTGGAATAATTTGTCAATTAAGGTGGTCACAGCAAATATTGTTGTCTGTAAAAATGAGTTTTTGCAGCCAGAAAAACATTTTAATGATGTGTGAGCCCAGAGCAAAGGCTGCTGAGACAAAGCTGAGGGGAAAATGAGTCCTGAGGACAAGCATGTTATAGAGAATGGCCTTTTCCTGTCCAGCAATTCCTTATGTCATTATGATTCATCAGTGGTGTTTTATAAAAGGCAATTAAATGGCCTCCTTTGGCTGTCAAATAGGAAAATAATTCATCAGTGCAAGTCCATAAATCACTTCTTGGTACTGGGAGAACTTTATATAGCTAGAAGCTCTCCATGATGTGGCACCATGCTCCCACAAGACTACTGAGAAGCACCAGATGCAGAAGCCTACGTGATGAGCTGCATAGGGTCTGCAGGCAGAGAAGGGTGATTCCTTTCTGGGCACATTGCCTTGATCCTCCCTGACTGTTTAGAAAAAAACACTCAATTGTATATCTGGCTTATAGTAATCATTTGATATAGCTGGGTTAGTGTTAGGGTTGGATGAATTCATTTTAATGTTTGGAATCCTTTGCATCAGACTTTACTTGTAGTTTCTGATAATTCTCTTCAACTGTGTTCTAGGAATTTGAGATGGAAAGGCAGTGATCATAATGTTCAGGGATATGGGGTCAATACCCTGAGTCATTTGCTCAATTTTGAAATTCAGGGCTTCATAGCTTCACTATAAGCTATGGCATAAAAGTTGCATATGAAATAATTGGGCTTGAATTTTTCTGATAAAAGGTGTTTAATATCATGATTAAATATAATCTCCCTTGCTTCTAAAACCAGACATCTGTTAGTATCAATTCCCTTATATATTGTGGCAGTAAAATTATCTTCATAATACTATTTAATTTATTTACCTCCTGTCTACAATGAGGGCAACTGGTGGCACAGAGAGTAAAGAATACGCCTGCAATGCAGGAGACCTGGGTTCAATGGCTGGGTAGGGACGATCCCATGGCGGATGGCACTGGCAACCCACTCCAGTATTCTTGCCTGGAGAATCCCATAGACAGCGAAGCCTGGTGTTAGTCCATAGGGTCGCAGTCAGACACTGAGTGACTGAGCACTCACACTGTCTACAATATGAGGTGAAAGGTTAAAAGGACATTTTGGGGCAAGTGAGCAAGTGTTTATTATTTAACTCCATGATTATTAAGCCTGAATCCACAATCAGTATATTTGATATTTTTTAAACTCCATCAAATTCTCATTGTGCTATATAAGTAGAAGTGAACTAAAAAGAGAAATGCTCAGCTGTAATTGAGCTTGTAATATATAATGGTGAGACTAAACAAATGAACACATGTATAAGTATATTAATAATTACAATAAGTGATAGAAAGGAAAATAACTGAGAAATAGGTAGGCTCTTACTTTATACAAGATCATCGGGGAAAGTCGTCTTGAAGCAAAATAACTTTTAAGCAGTTCCCTGAAGTTTAAGAAAAAAACATCTAAGTGAAGAGTGGACAAAAAATATTTCGGAGGGAACAGCACATGTTGGCTTTGAGGTGCCAAAGATCCTGCATGCTTAGGAAACAGGGAGAGAGCAGTGTGGTGGGATCACAAGGTTTTGAACAAAATGAGATTGGAAAGGTAGACAAGGACAAAAGAGCATCATGCCATACAGGGTTTTGATCTTTATCTGAAGACTGGGAGGACACCATTGGATAATTTTAAGTAGAGCAATGTCATATTCATTCTGACTTACATAAAAAAAAAAAAAATCTTCCTTTAGATGCTCCATGGATAATAGATGGAAGGAATCAGGGAGACAAGTTAAGAAGCTATTATATCTTCTTTATCATTTCCACTGTTGGTGGACATCTAGGTTGCCTCCATGTCCTGGCTCTTGTAAATAGCGCTACAATGAACATTGCAGTACATGTGTCTTTTTGAATTATGGTTTTCTTTGGGTATATGCCTAGGAGTGGGATTGCTGGGTCACATGGTCATTCTCTTTTTAGTTTTTAAAGAATCTTTATAGTGTTTTCCATGCGGTACATATATACAATGGAATATTACTCAGTAATAGAAAGAAATGAAATCATGTTATTGGCAGAGACATGGATGGATCTAGAGAATGTAATATAGAGGAAATTAAATCAAGTGAAAGTGAAAGTGAAGTCGCTCAGTCTTGTCCGACTCTTTGTGACCCCATGGACCCCACCAGGCTCCTCTGTCCATGGAATTTTCCAGGCAAGAGTACTGGAGTGGATTGCCATTTCCTTCTCCAAAGATTTCCTGACCCAGGGATCAAAGCCGGGTCTCCTGAATTGCAGGCAGACACTTTGCAATCTGAGCCACCAAGGAAACACAAATATATTAATGCATGTATGTGGAATATGAAAAAAAAATTGGTATAGACAATCTTATTTACAAAGCAGAAATAGAGTCACAGACATAGAGAACAAATGTATGAATACCAAAAGGGAAAGGTGGGTGGGATGAATTGGGAGATTGAGATTGACATGCATATACCATTGATACATGTATAAAATAGATAACTAATGAGAACCTACTGTATAGCACAGGGATATCTACTCAATGCTCTATGGTGACCTAAATGGAAAGATTATCCAAAAAAGAGAGGATATATGTATATGTATAGCTGATTTATTGTGCTATACAGCAGAAACTAAACGCAACACTGTAAAGCAACTATACTCCAATAAAAAATATTAATGACTTTTAAAAGGTAAAAAAGAAAGAAAAAATAAAATGAAAAAAAGAGGCTTATTGCAGTATCCAAAAGGAAGATGATGATGGCTTGGACTGGAGTGGTGGTGTAGTAAAATGTAGACAGATTCAAGACATATTACAGAGATAAAATTGATTGGACTTCCTCTTGATGATTCCTAGGGTTTTGGTAAGTAATGCAGTAGATAGTAGTGGTATTTACTGAAATGAGGAAGAGTCAGGAGGCAAGATTCAAGAGTTATTTTGATGTTGTTATTCAGTCACTGAGTCCTGTTGGACTCTTTGCAAACCCATGGACTGCAGCATGCCAGGCTCCTCTGTCTTCCACTGTTTCCCAGACTTTCCTCAAATTCATGTCCATTGAGTCAGTGATTCTATCTAACCATCTCATCCTCTGCACCCTCTTTGCCTTTGATCTTTCCCAGCATCAGGGTCTTTTTCAATGAGTTGGCTCTTCACATCAGGTGGCAAAGAATTAAAGCTTCAGCACCAGTCTTTCCAATGAATATTTAGGGTTGATTTCCTTTAAGATTGACTGGTTTGATCATGCGGTCCAAGGACTCTCAAGAGTCTTCTCCAGCACCACAATTCAAAAGCATCAATTCTTCAGCACTCATCCTTCTTTATGGTCCAACTCTCACATCCGTAAATGATTACTGGAAAGACCATAGCCTCAACTATATGTACCTTTGTTGCAAAGTGATGTCTCTGTTTTTTAATATGCTGTCTAGATTTGTCATAGCTTTCCTTCCAAGGAGCAAGTGTCTTTTAATTTCGTGGATGCAGTCAACATCCACAGTGATTTTGCTGCCCAAGGGAAAAACTATGTCACTGCTTCTACTTTTTCCCCTTCTATTTGCCATGAAGTGATGGAACCAGATGCTGTGATCTTAGTTATTTGAATGTTGAAGCATTAAGCCATCTTTTTCAGTTTCGTCTTTTACCCTCATCAAGAGACTCTTTAGTTCCTCTTCATTTCTTCCCATTAGAGTGGTATCATCTCCATATCTGAGGTTGTTGATATTTCTCCCAGCAATCTTGATTCTAGCTTGTTATTCACCCAGACTGACATTTTGCATGATGTACTCTTCATATAAGTTAAATAAGTAGAGTGATGATGCACAGCCTTGTTGTACTCCTTCTGTTCTCTTTTGGCCATTTTTTATTTGAGATACACATTTGACATCCTGGTGGAGATGTTGAGTAGGCAGTTAGATACATAACTTCTGCATTCAAGGAGAGATCTGAGATAGAGATATAAATTTTTGAGCTGTCTGCATGGTATATAGGGTAGAATACAATGAAGTACTAAATCGTGTGGGGCAACTGATGATGACGAAAGAAGAGTAATGAAAACTGCCCCTCCTAGGTCCTATGTTACATATTTTCTCCAGAATCAGGGCAGGATAAGAAAGTTACTTGCCATGGTTTATTCAGACCTCATCAAATTGTTAAATATCAAGCATGATGTTTGTACTTGTATTTTTGCTGATATGTAGGGATGACATCCTGTATTTAGATGACATTTGAATCTTTCAGAGCTAGCAGAATATAACTAGTGCCATAATAGCTATGGTCACTATTTATTATATATAAATAAATTTAAATAAAAAAATAAATAAGGATAGAAAAGAGCAACTAAAAAAATTGACACTTAAGCTTGTTGGCCTTTCTGAAGGTGATTGCCTGCCTAGACCAGCAACTACCTTTATAACTTTTTTATATCTTGCTCTGAATTCTTAGTTTCATGTTTACTTCCAACAGGATGATAGTTCCCTAAGTGCAGTAAAACGAAAGGAGCACAGAACCTGGTATATAGTTGGTTCATAATAAATGATAGCTATTATGATATAATTTTCATCACTTCATTGAATGATAATGTCACAGAAGCCCTGTGAAGTAGATGTATTTTACTGGTAAGGAAATCAAAAGGGCTTCCCTGGTGACTCAATGGTAAAGAATCTGCCTGCTAATGTAGGAGACTCAGGTTCAATCCTTGGGTCAAGAAGATCCCCTCGAGGAAGAAATGGCAACCCACAGCAGTATTCTTGCCTGGGAAATCCATGGACAGAGGAACCTGATGGGCTACAGTCCGTGGGGTAACAAAGAACCAGACAGGACTTAACGACTGAACAGCAACAACAACGGAAATCAAAACTCTGAAGTTAAGGAAGTTTCCCAAGGTCATACAGCTATTAAGGGACTAATTTGGAATTAAAGGCCAATTTATTCTACTTTCTAAGCCTATCATCCATACATTCTCAAGTTGAAGCCAGGAGACTGCCGTAGAGAACAGTGGGAGGTAAAGGTTTGATAAAGTTGAGTTGGTTACTAGAGGACCTTCAGTGCCAGAGATAATAACTCCTATTCTTGGACTGTTTGTGAGTATGCACAATGGAGGAGCTATGATTTTTGCCTCACTGATAAACAGGGTCCAGCATTTGGATAATAAGTACCTGTTTCCAAACTAAAGTCCCTCACAATTCTGCATAAACCCTGCTCATTAGCCTGTGCCTTTTGGAACCTAGAAAGTTTGCCTTCCTTTGTGCTTTCTAGTGTACACACCTTTCCTTCTTGTATTTCCTCATTTTAACTCAATTCAATTTAAAGAAGGTTTTTCTGAGTCTTTCTTCTCTGGAAAGACACTATACTAATTGCTGTTACATTGGTTATTGGGAGCATGCAGGTACATCATACCAACTGGCCCATGTCAATATGGGGATTGGGAGGACTGAAAGATATGGCAGAGATAGCCAACATAACTTCTTTAGAGTTCTGCAAGAGACAGCATGCATTTATACTGCCCCATAAACTTGGAGGCTTCTTTTTCAGTTGTTTGACTGATTTCTACTCACTTGGAATTCTAGCTGCACAGACTTTTGATTTATCCAGTAACATTTGTGAAGTAAAAGTAGCTTCAGGAGGGGATAAAAGCTAGAAGTGACTTCAATAAGAATATAATCTGATCCCCTCATCTTTTTATATGAGGTGGTAGAACCCAGAGATGTTAATTTATGTACCCTAAAGACATAGTTTGGGAGTAGATAAGCTGAGACTTATTCTAATAAAATGCTTCTTTCTACCACTTTCTGCTGTTCCACAGGACCTTTCTAGCTTGGTCTTAAGACTTGCCTCTGAGGCTTTTTCATGCCCAATTTAATCAATATCTTCATTATAATTGAAATATTTAAGTCAGATTGATGTAAAGTCTTCAGAGAGTTTCTGCTGATCTGGTTTATAAAAGTTATTCAAGCAAAACTGGAAATAAATGGGGTTTTTGATATTTTCCAGAAGCCATTAGCTTATTTTCTTCACTAACTCTCAGAATGTATGCTACAAGAGGATAATTTTCGAACTAGTCCTAACAAACTCCATGTTTATCCCTTTTTGGTTGGTACACAAATCAATTTTGTACTCTAAAGACTGTTTGATCCTGAAAATATGCGCCCTTCCTTCCTTAGGGATTATGTGCACTCCAAAATCACCTCATGGACTATGTCATGAACATTGCAGTCTATTAGCAGGGAAATACCAGGAAGCAGAATTGAGAAAACCACCCCCAGCAGTCTCCCTTGCTCTAGAGAAAGTATGGTGAGTGGAAAGAGCATAGGATTTAAAGTCAGAAAGATTTGGTTTCCAATTCTTTCTTTACCAGTAACTTGCTGAGTGAGCCTGGACAAGTTATTATACTTCTCTAAGACTGCATTTCTACACCTATTTGTATACCTTTACCTTGCAGAATTCTTGGGAGAATTTGAGATAACAGAGTAAATGATACCTATTTCTATCATTGCTGTTGTCATGATTATTATTTGCTGATCCTGTGACCATTACTACTAGTACAAGTACTACCACTGATACTACTATTACTATCACTGACTTACTTAGGAGGCTGCAAAGGAGTCGTCCCTGGTGGCTCAGATGGTAAAGAATCTGCCTGCAATGGAGGAGACCTGGGTTGAATCCCTGGGTTAGGAAGATCACCTGGAGAAGGAAATGGTTACACACGCCAATATTCTTGCCTGAAGAATCCTACAGAGGGGCCTAGTGGTCTATCATCCATGGGGTTGCAAAGAGTCAAACACGAATGAGCAACTGAGCATGCATGCACCCGCACACACCCTTGCATATAGTATTTTGGCAGATGGAATCAGCTGAAGAGCAGAAAAAAAACTTGACACAATGTAGAACACAGCAGCTTCTAATAATACATTAAAAGTCAGAAATTTCAAATAGCCTACTCAATAAAATCAGTAATTTAGTTGAGTTGTAGATAATACAACTTTATGCATTGTTGGTCCTTTATTGGACCGGAACCTGGTGGTCCAGAGTTGATGATGAGAGAGTGAAAGAAGGAAAGAGGCTAATATTCCCTGGGTTACACAGCCGGCTTTCGTGCTCCAGGGAATCAGACAGAAATAAAGAAGGGGGGGGGGAACCCAAGCTCTGATGAAGCAAAGGTGTTTTAATCAACATGGTGTGGGCATATATACTGTATTACAAGGTAGTTATTCTCAGCAAAGATAAAGGTTAACATTCAAGACTTACAAAACATAAAATGATCCCTATCAAAGAGAGAGAGTTGTAAACAATCACTTTTTACCGTATGGTTCATAAAAAGGAAGAGGGTACCTATTACCGTAAGAGAAACTAACGAAGGAAATGGCTGGATTCCTCAGCCCCTGGAAAGGTGGCCTCTCCTCTTAATTTCTGAATATTCAGGAATTAATAAGGTCTAGTCACCCTGCTTATTTAACTTATATACAGAGTACATCATGAGAAATGCTGGGCTGGAAGAAGCACAAGCTGGAATCAAGATTGCCGGGAGAAATATCAATAACCTCAGATATGCAGATGACACCACCCTTATGGCAGAAAGTGAAGAGGAACTAAAAAGCCTCTTGATGAAAGTGAAAGAGGAGAGTGAAAAAGTTGGTTTAAAGGTTAACATTCAGAAAACTAAGATCATGGCATCTGGTCCCATCACCTCATGGGAAATAGATGGGGAGACAGTGGAAACAGTGTCAGATTTTATTTGGGGGGTCTCCAAAATCACTACAGATGGTGACTGCAGCCATGAAATTAAAAGACGCTTACTCCTTGGAAGGAGAGTCATGACCAACCTAGATAGCATATTAAAAGGCAGAGACATTACTTTGCCAACAAAGGTCCGTCTGGTCAAGGCTATGGTTTTTCCAGTGGTCAGGTATGGATGTGAGAGTTGGACTGTGAAGAAAGCTGAGCGCTGAAAAATTGATGCTTTTGAACTGTGGTGTTGGAGAAGACTCTTGAGAGTCCCTTGGACTGCAAAGAGATCCAACCAGTCCATCCTAAAGGAGATCAGTCCTGGGTGTTCATTGGAAGGACTGATGCTGAGGCTGAAACTCCAGTACTTTGGCCACCTGATGTGGAGAGCTGACTCATTTGAAAAGACCCTGATGCTGGGAGAGATTGGGGGCAGGAGGAGAAGAGGACGACAGAGGATGAGATGGTTGGATGGCATCACCAACTCGATGGGCATGAGTTTGAGTAAACTCCGGGAGTTGGTGATGGACAGGGAGGCCTGGCATGCTGCGATTCATGGGATCTCAAAGAGTCGGACACGACTGAGTGACTGAACTGAACTGAACTGAACTGAACTGAGAGGATTCCTGACAGTTCCAAAACGGCACACAGGAAGCCTCCTGTTAAACGCTTCCTGACAGTGCATCGAACTTGGACTGGTGATCTATTTCATATATGGTAATATACATGTTTCAATGCTATTCTCTCACGTCATCCCACTCTCGCTTTCTCTCACAGAGTCCAAAAGTCTGTTCTTTATATCTGTGTCTCTTTTGCTGTCTCGCATATAGGGTAGTCATTACCATCTTTCTAAATTCCATATATATATATTTGTGTGTGTTAATATACTGTATTGGTGTTTTTCTTTCACCATAATATTGTAAATTAATTAGCCTTCAATTAAAATAAATAAATTAATTGGAAAAAACAAAAAAAATACATCTTTATAAATAAAATTGTTAGAAAAATAACCCTCTCATTAAACTAGCCAGTAAGTTCCCTCAGAATAGGAGCTATCTATCTTGCTCCTTTGCATTCCTATCTCTGTAGCATGGTGCTTGACACAGAGTGATGAAAGAATATTTGTTGAATAAGTGATAGAAATTTTTAAAAGTATGTATTCGTTAGTTTATTGTTTCTGAATAGCTGTGTGGTTTTTTTTTTAATTTAAAATATATCTGAAATCCTACTATACAACAGTGCAAAGCTCTGGGAATGCAGTGGGGAGCAAAGTGATACATGGTTATTACCTTTAAGAGCTTCAAATCTAGTGGGAGAAACACACCTTACACAAACGAAATAAGTATAAAGCTTTAATTGTGAAACTGGTATGAAGGAGAGAGGTACATGTGCTAAAAGAGCATGTATTAGTGGGATGTGAGCTAGTCAGAGAGTGCAGGAATGACTTCTTAGATGAAAATAAAAGTTAAGCAGAGATACAGAGTGTAAATGGGCATTAGCTAGGATAGAAAGAAAGGGTTTTTTTGGCAAAAGCATCAGCATGTGCAGGTGTGTTCTGTAGAGAGATCATGGTAAGTATCAGTGGCTAAAATAAGTTCAAATGCAGCTGGCTGGAGTGAAGTGAGGGAGGAAGACACTAAAACAAGCTATGGCTAAAGTAGTAGTTAGGGGACATTCTGGGGCCTTTATGGCACACTAAAGATTGCCTCTTTAGTGTCAATCTTTAAGTGCAATGCCTCCCACCAAATGATTTCAGTATAGAGAATGGATTGGAGGGGAGCCAGAATAGATGGGATTACTCTAGTCGAGGCTAGAAGTGATTGTAACCTAGACTAGGGTGGAAGTTGTGCCTATGGAGAGAAGTAAATGGACTTGAAGGACTAGTTAGAACATAAAATCAACAGAACTTGGTGATGGATTAGATATGGAGTATTAGAGCAATAAACAGGTTTCTTAAGTAATGCTTAGGCTTCTTGCTTGTTCAGCTGAATGAATTATGGTTCCTTTATAGTGAGAGGTCCAGGTATGACAAAGTTTATTCAACCACAGATTTTCCTATATGCTATGTGCCGGGTGTCATGATAGATGTAGGAGATTCAGAGATAAATAAATTATTGTGCTTATCTTCAAGAATCTCACAATCTAGTTGGGGAGAGATTCACAAACTTAGCAGGTAGTTATAGTGAGTGTAACAGTGCAGCATGTAACACTTCATGGGAGTCTGATGAGGGTGAATGAAAAGAGTGAAAAAGTTGGCTTAAAACTCAACATTCAAAAAACTAAGATCATGGCATCCAGTCCTATCACTTCATGGCAGATATATGGGGGGAAAGTGAAAACAGTGACAGATTTTATTTTCTTGGGCTCCAAAACACTGTGGATGGTGACTGCAGCCATGGGATTAAAAGACCCTTGCTCCTTGGAAGGAAAGCTATGACAAATCTAGACAGTGTATTAGAAAACAAAGACATCACTTTGCTAACAAAGGTCCATATAGTCAAAGCTATGTTTTTCCCAGCAGTCATGTAAGGATGTGAGAGTTGGACCATAATGAAGGCTGAGTGCTGAGGAATTTATTCTCTCAAACTGTGGTGCTGGAGAGTCACTTGGACTGCAAGGAGATCAAACTAGTCAATCCTAAAGGAAATCAGTCCTGAATATTCATTGGAAGGACTGGTGCTGTAGCTGAAGCTCCAATACTTTGGACACCTGATATGAAGAGCCAACTCATTGGAAAAGACCCTGATTCTTAGAAAGATTGAAGGCAAAAGAAGAGGGTGGCAGAGAATGAGATGGTTAGATAGCATCACTGACCCAATGGACTTGAGTTTGAGCAAACTCTGGGAGATAATGAAGGACAGGGAAGCCTAGTATGCCACAATCCATGAGGTCACAAGGAGTCAGATGTGACTTAGTTACTGAACAACAACAGTGGACTAAATATCTGATAAAAGTCTGCCAAGGGTTCTGTGGAAGCCTAGAAGAGGGGAAATGCCTAGACATTGGACACAGTTGGTGAAATAATGTTGGAGGAAGCCAAGAAAATGAGGGGTCACTATGGAGTTAGGTCATTTTGGATTTTATATGCACTCTTTTGTTGGACATATTCACTAGACATTAAGCTTTGAAAGGAAAAGATACCATTTCCCCCTGTTCTCCTTCTCTGTCTTCTGCTCAATACACTAAGCAACCTGGCTGTATATTCCATGACTGTGAGTCAAGAGGCAATTTCTAGTGTCACTGACTGATTTGTCCATTTCTGGCAGACTATTAAGTGTTCTTCTCTCATTACAAGATACAACAGGCACCTGAAAAGTGCTGTGTAAATCAAATTGGGGTAAATTAAACCTTGCTTTAAATAACCTGAGTAGTTTGCTATTTACTTTTGTAAATTAAAACATCATTTTCTAATTTTCTTCCATATACTTCTATTTAATTCTTCAACTTTGCTTAAGGCAGCACCTATTTTTGGATTTACTTAAGTTTTATTTAAATAATGTCTAAGTAGCTTTTTCTTACATTCATTTATTTTGACATCAACTTTGTGATAGTTTATATTTAATAAAATATACCTGTTAATGAGTTTTGACAATTGCCTGCACCTATGTGACCCTGAAAATTGTGGTTAATCCCCTTCACTCCTGGTTCCAGGAAGCCATCTATCTACTCTTTGTCACGTGATCAATTTTGATGTGGTTCTCACATTTCATGGCATCTAGTGAATATGGGGATGGCTGGCTACCCACTTCAGTATTCTTACCTGGAGAATTCTGTGAACAGAGAAGCTTGACACACTACAGTCCATGGGGTCACAAAGACTTGGACACTACTGAGCGACTAACACACAACACAACAGTGAATATTGTTTTGAGCATATACTGGGGGGAGCCATTCCTCTTTTATTTACTTCAAGTTAGAATTCTTATATCCTAACCTATGACTATATAGTAATGACAACAGAGGCTAGGGAAAAATGGTGATCACATAATGCTTGTTTTAGCATGCATCTTGTGGTGATAGTACTTAAAGAGGGAATTCTGCAAAAGATAATCTGTGTGTGTGTTGGGGGGGGGTTGCTGGCTACAAAATAGTGTGCCTTCATCACAGGCTCTCAGTCATTTCCACCCAAATTAAGTTACCATTAGGGATTTGTACTGTCTTTTTCTTTTTGTTAAAACTATCATTTTTTAACATTAATAGGCAAAAGGTAGTTTATTGCAGTGGGCACAGGATTTCCCAAACAGACTAGAGTTTAAATCCTTGTCCTACCCTCTGCCAGCTATATGAACCTGAAATAAGGCACCTAGCTTTTCTGAGCCTCAGTTACTCCCATCTGTAAAGTGGGAATAATAATGTATACTTTATAGGATAATCATGAGGATTAAAAGTGATATTGCATAAAAAGTCTGCCTAGCACAGAAGAATCATTAATGAATGCAGGTCCTTCTAGTCCCAACTTAGAGGATATAAGTAATAATTTACTAAATATATAATTTTCCTGAGAGTGTACTAAGGAGGCTTGAGCTGATTCAGTAGAAGGTTAACTTATAAGCTAATAGGTTGATGACAATGGAAGAAATTTCAGTCTAAAACTCTCATTTGATTGAAGAGCACAAGAATTTAGAGGGTGGAAGTGACTCACTTGATGTCAACAGCCAGTGTGTTCATTAATACATTCAGTTCAGTTCAGTTGCTCAGTCATGTCCGACTCTTTGCAACCCCATGGACTGCAGCACACCAGGCCTCCCTGTCCATCACCAAATCCCAGAGTTCACTCAAACTCATGTCCAATGAGTCGGTGATGCCCTCCAACCATCTCATTCTCTGTCATCCCCTTCTTTTCCCACCTTCAATCTTTCCCAACATCACGGTCTTTTTCAATGAGTCACTTTTTCTCATCAGGTGACCAAACTATTGGAGCTTCAGCTTCAACATCAGTCCTTCCAATGAATATGCAGGACTTATTTCCCTTAGGATGGATGGGTTGGATCTCCTTGCAGTCCAACGGACTCTCAAGAGTCTTCTCCAACACCACAGTTCAAAAACATCAATTCTTCGGTGCTCAGCTTTCTTGATAGTCCAAATCTCACATCCATACATAACTACTAGAAAAAAAAAAAACATAGCCTTGACTAGACAGAACTTTGTTGGCAAAGTAATGTCTGTGCTTTTTAATATGCTATCCAGGTTGGTCATAACTTTTCTTCCAAGGAGTAAGTGTCTTTTAATCTCATGGCTGCAGTCACCATCTGCAGTGATTTTGGAGCCCAAAAAATAAAGTCTGCCACTGTTTCCCCTGTTTCCCCATCTATTCACCATGAAGTGATGGGACCGGATGTCATGATCTAAGTTTTCTGAATGTTGAGCTTTAAGCCAACTTTTTCACTCTCCTCTTTCATCAAGAGGTTCTTTAGTTCTTCTTCACTTTCTGCCATAAGGGTGGTGTCATCTGCATATCTGAGGTTATTGGTATTTCTCCTGGAAGTATTGATTCCAGCTTGTGCTTCATCCAGCCCAGTATTTCTCATGATGTACTCTGCATATAAGTTAAGTAAGCAGGGTGACAATATACAGCCTTGACGTACTCCTTTTCCTATTTGGAATTAGTTTGTTGTTCCATGTCCAGTTCTAACTGTTGCTTCCTGACCTGCACACAGGTTTCTCAAGAGGCAGGTCAGGTGGTCTCGTATTCCCATCTCTTTCAGAATTTTCCACAGTTTATTGTGATCCACACAGTCAAAGGCCTTGGCATAGTCAATAAAGCAGAAATAGATGTTTTTTTTTCTGGAACTCTCTTGCTTTTTCGATGATCCATAGGATGTTGACAATTTGATCTCTGGTTCTCTGCCTTTTCTAAAGCCAGCTTGAACATCTGGAAGTTCATTACCTATTACTGAAGCCTGGCTTGGAGAATTTTAAGCATCACTTTACTAGCGTGTGAGATGGGTGCAATTGTGTGGTAGTTTGAGCATTCTTTGGCATTGCCTTTCCTTGGGATTGGAATGAAAAACTGACCTTTTTCAGTCCTGTGGCCACTGCTGAGTTTTCCAAATTTGCTGGCATAGTGAGTGCAGCACTTTTGCAGCATCATATTTTAGGATTTAAATAGCTCACCTGGAATTCTATCATCTCCACTAGCTTTGTTCTTAGTGATGCTTCCTGAGGCCCACTTGACTTTGCCTTCCAGAATGTCTGCCTCTAAGTGAGCGATTACACCATGATGATTATCTGGGTAATGAAGACCTGTTTTGTATAGTTCTTCTGTGTATTCTTGCTACCTCTTCTTAATATCTTCTGCTTCTGTTAGTTCCCTACCTTTTCTGTCCTTTATTGTGCCCATCTCTGCATGAAATATTCCCTTTGTATATCTAATTTTCTTGAAGAGAGCTCTAGTCTTTCTCATTCTATTGTTTTCCCCTATTTCTTTGCACTGATCACTGAGGAAGGCTTTCTTATCTCTCCTTGCTATTCTTTGGATCTCAGTGTTCAAATGGGTTTATCTTTCCTTTTCTCCTTTGCTTTTCATTTCTATTATTTTCACAGCTATTTGTAAAGTGTCCTCAGACAGCCATTTTACTTGTTTGCATTTCTTTTCCTTGGGGATGGTCTTGATCCTTGCCTCCTGTACAATGTCATGAACCTTCATCCATAGTTCTTCAGGCACTCTGTCTATCAGATATAGTCCCTTGAATCTATTTCTCACTTCCACTGTATAATTGTAAGGGATTTGATTTAGGTTGTACCTAAATGGTCTAGTGAGTTTCCCTACTTTCTTCAATTTAAGTCTGAATTTGGCCATAAGGAGTTCATTATCTGAGCCACAGCCACTTCCTGGTCTTGTTTTTGCTGACTGTATAGAGCTTCTCCATCTTTGGCTGCAAAGAATATAATCAACCTGATTTTGGTATTGTCTATCTGGTGATGTCCATGTGTAGATTCTTCTCTTGTGTTGTTGGAAGAGGGTATTTGTTATGACCCAGTGTGTTCTCTTGGAAAAACTCTATTAACATTTGCCCTGCTTCATTTTGTACTCCAGGGCCTGATTTTATTGTTACTCCAGATGTTTCTTGACTTCCTATTTTGCATTCCAGTCCCCTATAATGAAAAGGACATCTTTTGGGGGTGTTAGTTCTCGAAGGTCTTGTAGGTCTTCATAGAACCGTTCAACTTCAGCTTCTTCAGCATTACTAGTAGGGACATAGACTTGGATTACTGTGATATTGAATGGTTTGCCTTGGAAATGAACAGAGATCATTCTGTCATTTTTGAGATTGCATCCAAATCCTGCATTTTGGACTCTTTTGTTGACTATGATGGCTACTCCATTTCTTCTAAGGAATTCTTGCCCACAGTAGTAGGTATAATGATCCTCTGAGTTAAATTCACCCATCCAGTGCATTTTAGTTTGCTGATTCCTAAAATGTTGATGTTCACTCTGGCCATCTCCTCTTTGACCACTTTTAATTTGTCTTGACTCATGGACTTAACATTCCAGGTTGCTATGCAATATTGCTCTTTACAGCATCAGACTTTGCTTTTATCACCGGTCATATCCACAACTGGGTGTTGTTTCTGCTTTGGCTCTGTCTCTTCATTCATTCTGTAGTTATTTATCCACTGATCTCCAGTAGTGTATTGGCCACCTACCGACCTGGGGAGTTCATCTTTCAGTGTCCTATCTTTTTCACTTTTCACACTGTTCATGGGGTTCTCAAGGCAAGAATACTGAAGTGGTTTTCCATTCCCTTCTCCAGTGGACCACAGTTTTTCAGAACTCTCCACCATGACCTGTCCGTCTTGGGTGGCCATACCTGGCATGGCTCATAGTTTCATTGAATTAGACAAGGTTGTGGTCCATGAGATCAGATTGGTTAGTTTCACCCATTCAGTAAACAAATATTTATCAAGCATATACTATATTCTTGGAATTATTCTAAGGGATGAAGATTTAGCAGTGACAACAATCCCCAACTATCATAATGGAGTGTACGTTTCAATGGAAGAAGATAGAATGATTTAAAATAAAAGAATGAATGAGTAGTGTGTGTGTGTGTGTGTGTGTGTGTGTATGAGAGCAAGAAAGAGGGAGGGAGAGAGGTATGCTGTGGAGAAAAATAAAGCAAAATAGTAGAGAATTTTGAGTGTATTATACAAATAGTCACTGCAAACATCATTTATATGTTTGCATTTTAACAGAGACCTGGCAGAAGCAGGGAGTTTATCATGTTGATATCTTAGGAATGATTATTTTAGGCAGAGGGACAGCAAATACAAAGGCCCTGGGTGGGAGGGCTGGCTTCACTGAACAATAAGGGGGCCAGAGTGGTTGGAACACAGTGAGCAATGGAGTATTAGAGGGAAATTAGATGTTAATGTCTTTAGGAGGTTGTAGGGTCAGATCGTAGGCAATTGTAAGGATTTTGAATTTTACTCACAGATGGAAAGCCATTTTAGGGTTTTGAGTAGAGTTTGGTGTGGTATGGCATATTTTACCAGATGCATTCTGGACCCTTGGTGGAACTCACACTGATAGGGCAAGGACTGGAGCAGAGAGACCAAATCAGAGCCCATTGCTATAGTCCAGATGGAAGATGATGTTGGCTTGAACTAGAGTGTTAGCAGCAAGGCAAATCAAAAGTGATAGACTTCTGGTTATATTTTGAAGGTAGAGCCGACTTACTTTTGTTTCTATTGGTGGGGTGTGAGAGAAAGAGACAAGTCACAGATGATTCCAGATTTCTTGGCCTGTGTAACTAAGAGTGGAGTTGCTGCTTATTGAGATAGGAAAGACTAGGGTTCAGATGTTTGGTTTTGTACATGTTTAATTTGAGACATCTCTTAGACATCTGAGTGGAGATGTTGGGTAGGCAGTTGAGTATGTGAGTTGAAGGGAGTTCAACATAGAGAAATCAATTTGGGAGCACATCAATGGTAAGCAAATTCATGAGATCATTGAGGAATGTAGTTAGATAATGGAAGTTCACGTTCTGAACTATAAATACGTGTCAGCATTAGAGGCTAGGGATACAAGAGGGAAACTGTACTAAATTCATTGATTACCTCTAGTAATTTTCTGGTGATATCTTTAGGGTTTTCTATGTAGTGGATCATGTTATCTGCAAACAGTGAGCATTTTACTTCTACTTTTCTAATCTGGATTCCTTTTACTTCTTTTTCTTCTCTGATTTTTGTGGCTATGACTTCCAAAACTATGTTGAATAGCAGTGGTGAGAGTGGGCATGCTTGTCTTGTTCCTGATTTTAGAGGCGATGTTTTCAGTTTTTCACCTTTGAGGATAATGTTTTCTGTGGGTTTGCCATATATGGCTTTTGTTATGTTGAGGTATGTTCCTTCTATGCCTGCTTTCTGGAAAGAAAAGCAGGCATAGAACTATAAATACATACAAAAAAAGAGTTTTTATCATAAATGGGTGTTAAATTTCATCAAAGGCTTTCTTTGCATCTATTGAAATAATCATATGATTTTATCTTTCAATTTGTTAATATGGTGTATCACATTGATTGATTTGTGAGTATTGAAGAATCCTTGCATTCCTGGGATAAAGCCCACTTGGTCATGATGTATGATATTTTTAATATGTTGTTGAATTCTGTTTTCTAGAATTTGGTTAAAGATTTTTGCATCTATGTTCATCAGTGATATTGGCCTGTAGTTTTCTTTTTTTGTAGCATCTCTGTCTGGTTTTGGTACTAGGGTGATGGTGGCCTCATAGAATGAGTTTGGCAGTTTGCCTTTGTCTGCAATTTTCTGGAAAAGCTTGAATAAGATAGATGTTAGCTCTTCTCTAAATTTTTGGTAGAATTCACCTGTGAAGCCATCTGGTCCTGGGCTTTTGTTTGTTGGAAGATTTTAATTACAGTTTTGATTTCTGTTCTTATAATGTGTCTGTTAAGATTTTCTATTTCATCATGGCTCAGTTTTAGAAGTTATACTTTTTAAAAAAATTGTCCATTTCTTCCAAGTTGTCCATTTTATTGGCATATAGTTATTCATAGTAGTCTCTTATAGTCTTTGGTATTTCTATGTTGTCTGTTGTGATTTCTCCATTTTCATTTCAATTTTATTGATTTGATTATTCTCCCTTTTTTCCTTGATGAGTCTGGCTAATGTTTGTCTATTTTATTTATCTTCTCAAAGAACCAGCTTTTAGTTTTGTTGATCTCTGCTATTGTCTCCTTTATTTATTTTTCATTTATTTCTGCCCTAATTTTTATGATTTCTTTCCTTCTAGTAAATCCCTTGCATTCCTATACACTAACAATGAAAAAACAGAAAGAGAAATTAAGGAAATAATCTCACTCACCATTGCAATGAAAAGAATAAGATACTTAGGAATAAATTTACCCAAAGAAAAAATAGACAAATATATATATATATATATATATATATATATATATATATATATATATAAAACTATACAAAATTGATGAAAGAAATCAAAGATGACACAAAGAGATGCAGAAATATACCATGTTTGTGGATTGGAATAATCAATATAATGAAAGTGAATATACTTCCCAAAGCAATCTATAGATTCAACACAATCCCTACCAAGTTACCAATGGTATTTTTCACAGAACTAGAACAAATAATTTCATAGTTTGTATGGAAACACAAAAAAATCCTTGAATAGCCAAAGCAATCTTGAGAAAGAAGAATGGAACTGGAGGAATCAACCTGCCTGACTTCAGACTGTACTACAAAGCTACAGTCATCAAGACAGTATGGTACTGGAACAAAGACAGAAATATAGATCAATGGAACAAAATAGAAAGCCCAGAGATAAATCCATGCACCTATGGGTGCCTTATCTTTGACAAAGGAAGCAAAAATATACAATGGAGAAAAGACAATTTCTTTAACAAGTGCTGCTAGAAAAATTCGTGAACCATGTGTGAAAGAATGAAACTAGAACACTTTCTCACACCATACACAAAAATAAACTCAAAATGGATTAAAGATCTAAACCATAAACTTTAAAACTCTTAGAGGAAAACAGATAGAACACTCTCTGACATAAATCACAGCAAGATCCTCTATGATGCACCCTCCCAGAGTAATGTAAATAAAAACAAAAATAAATAAATGGGGCCTAATTAAACTTTTTAAACTTTTGCACAACGAAGGAAATTATAAGCAAGGTGAAAAGGCAGCATTCAGAATGGGAGAAAATAGCAAATGAAACAACTGACAAAGAATTAATCTCCAAAATATACAAGCAGCTCATGCAGCTCAATACCAGAAAAATGAAAAACCCAATCCAAAAGTGGGCCAAATAAGTAAACAGACATTTCTCCAAAAAAGATATACAGATGGCTAATAAACACATGAAAAGATGCTCAACATCATTCATTATTAGGGAATTGCAAATCAAAACCACAATGAGGTTTCATCTCACTCCAGTCAGAATGGCTGCCATCAAAAGTCTACAAACAATAAATGCTGTAGAGTATGTGGAAAAAGAGAACCCTCCTATACTTCTGATGGGAATGCAAGCTGCTAGAGCCACTATGGAGAACCATGTGGAGAGTCCTTTAAAAAGTAGAAATAGAACTGCCATATGACCCAGCAGTCCCACTGCTGGGCATAAACACAAAGGAAACCAGAACTGAAAGAAACATATGTACTCCCAATGTTCACTGCAGCACTGTTTACAATAGCTAGGACATGGAAGCAACCTAGATGTCCATCAGCAGGCAAATGGATAAGGAAGTTGTGATACATATACAAAATTGCATATTACTCAACTATAAAAAAAAATGCATTTGAGTCAATTCTAATGAGGTGGGCAAAACTGGAGCCTATTTTGCAGAGTGAAGTAAGTCAGAAAGAGAAACACCTATACAGTATTCAGTACAGTTCAGTTCAGTCACTCAGTCATGTCCGACTCTGTGACCCCATTAACTGCAGCACGCCAGGCCTCCCTGTCCATCACCAACTCCTGGAGTTCACCCAAACCCATGTCCATTGAGTCGGTGATGCCATTCAACCATCTCATCCTCTGTTGTCCCCTTATTCTCCTGCCCTCAATCTTTCCCAGCATCAGAGTCTTTTCCAGTGAGTCAGCTCTTCATATCAGGTGGCCAAAATATTGGAGTATAGTAACACATATATATGGAATTTACAAAGAAGGTAATGACGACCCTATATACAAGACAGCAAAAGAGACACAGATGTAAAGAGCAGACTTTTGCACTATGTGGGATAAGGGGAGGGTGAGATGATTTGAGAGAATAGCATTTAAGCATGTATATTACCATATGTAAAATAGATGACCAGTGCAAGTTCAATGCATGAAGCAGGGCACTCAAGGTGGGTGCTCTGGGACAACCCAGGGGGATGGGGTTGGGGGGGAGCTAGGAGTTGGATTCAGGATGGGGAGACACATAAGTGCCCATGAGTGATTCATATCAATGTATGGCAATAACCACCACAATATTGTAAATAAATTATCCTCCAATTAAAACAAATTAATTTAAAAAAATGAAACTGCTTTGAGGGGGGGAAAAATAGGGAAACTGTAGAGGAGATTGAAGAGGAGCATCCAGTGAAGCAAGAGGAAAACCAAGAGGGATTAAGTGAAGATATTGAATCAAGAAAGGTGAGGACTGTGTTGAATGCTGTTGACTGGTCATGTAAGGTAGAGATCAGAACTGACCTTTTGATTTGGGAACATGGCTAGTTGTCAAGAATCATCAGTCCTTACATGTATTTTCCTTTCTCTATACCACATGGCCTTCCCATGTTCTTGTCCTTGAGAGTAATTTTTTTCATTCCTTTTTACCATTACTTAAGAAGATCCTGTTGTGTGCTGGGCATTGTTCTGTTGTGTGCCAGGTGCTAAAACCCAAAGACAAATAAACTTTGATCACTGTTCCCAGGAAATCTATCATATAATAAATAAATGAAATGAGTTAAAAATGATAATATGGCATGTTTAGGGCTGTAGTAGAAATGTGAACAAAATATTATGGGAACCCCAAAATTCATCTTGGGTGGAGGTGGAGCATGGTGAAAGGATTTGCAAAGGGAGTGACTTTTGACAAAGAACATTCAATGATGAGTAAAGGTCCAGTAACAATAAACAAAATTTACCCAGAAATGTTTTATACAGTTTAAATATGTGTATGAAACATCAAAATATTGTTTTGAAAGATGGGTTTTAATTTATCAAGTGGGCAAGTAGAAAAGGACTGGAGAGACAGGCAAAGGGCCGAATGATTTGGGATCTATAATTCATTGCCTTTGAAGACTTTTAAGTGAGGTAAAATCTCTATATTAGAGGACTTGGTGGTGAGAAACTGGGAAGAGGGAAAAGAAGTTAAGTGAATAACTTGCTCATTTTCTGTTTGGCTGATTGACTGGATAGTTATGCCAAAGTATCCTAGAACATTAAGTTCCAGTATTGGGTATGTTAGGAGGAGTACAGATTTCTTCCTTGAATTTGATTACAGTTGAGTGTCCTTACATTGGAGAAGTGAATACTGAAAAACTGGATGTTTCACTAATGCTTAATGGAGTTGGATTTTCCTCTAAGTGAACCATCCAAGTTCATCCAACTTTACTTTTCTAATAGGGGCATTTTTCTTTTGCTAAGGCAAAAGTGGGTCAAGTGCTGGAGCACATGGCTCTGAAGGGCCATCAAATGAGACACCCAGCTGGGCCCTTAGTCCTTCATAAAGACCATTTTGCCTATTTAAAGCCTCCTCTATGCTTGATCAAAATCAAAACCATTTAAAATATAATGAATTACTACATTTTGTTCTGAACTTATTGAAGCCTCTTACATAGAATAGGATGTTTGAGAATTGAGTTCACTAGGACCTTTGTACAGCATTTTGTGCTTAAGGGAAAAAAGAAACAAGAATCTTATGGAACAAATATTTTAGAGTTATATATTTTCAATGGCAAAAGGCCTTCCTATAGCCTTTAAATATTTGTTTACTCTTCATTAACTGTTTAACAGAAAGGGGAAACAAGGTGGAACTTAAGCATTAGGGTTGTGTCCAACTGAATCATAATACTTTTCAAATTATCATGATGGATTTGTGGCATTTATGAAATGATCACAAAGTCATCAGAAATATAAACCACAGTTCTCGAACACAAGCTTTTTTTCTGTTAAGAATTATTGGTGAAGTCACTTAGCTTTATTAAAGAAATAAAGAGGATACCTCTGTCAGTCTTTTTGTATATATGCTTGCACAGAGCAAAAATTATAAACTTCAAATATATATACACTGAAAAATATCCCTTTTATCACAAACCCTTTACTTAAATGAAATCTTATTTTTTTTCCAATTTGTTGGATATTATCCACTATTCAATTGCATGTAACAGTGATTCTCAAAGTATGGGCCAAGTATTCTTAGGAGCTCCAAGATCATTTTGTGGGATTCACAAGTTCAAGACTATTTTCATGATGAAATGAATGGTGATATTAACAAATATCCAGCAATTCCACTTCTAGGGAATTTATACATATGTAAAAAGACATCAAAAGGAGTCTGAGAATACTTGATTCCCCACAACCTTGTCAGCGTAGCATTTCCTTAAATGTTTTATTCCTTGCCAAGAATATAGCCCAAACATTTTATCTCATTGTAGGTTTATCTTATTATGATTAGAGTTAAGTATGTTTTCATATATTTGAAAACTATTACATTTTACTTTTCTATGAACCGCGTTTTCACTTCTTTAAAGGGAAACTTCACACAGACAATCTTTAAATTTCTAAATATAAATCTTAAAAAAAATTAATGTAAACCTTTAATTTTCCCTTTAGGAATGAGTTCCCTACCGCAAAATTTAAGGACCCTTTCAGTTCTGATCAGTTCAGTTCAGTTCAGTCACTCAGTCATGTCCAACTCTTTGCAACCCCATGGACTGCAGCATGCCAGGCCTCCCTGTCCATCACCAACTCCCAGAGCTCAAACTCATGTCCATTGAGTCAGTGACTCCATCCAACCATCTCGTTCTCTGTCATCTTCTCCTCCCGCCTTCAATCGTTCCCAGCATCAGGGTCTTTTCAAATGAGTCAGCTCTTTGCAGTGGATGGCCAAAGTATTGGAGCTTCAGCTTCAACATCAGTCCTTCCAATGACTATCCAGGACTGATTTTCCTTAGGATGGACTGGTTGGATCTCTGTGCAGTTCAAGAGACTCTCCAAGAGTCTTCTCCAACACCACAGTTCAAAAGCATCAATTCTTCTGCACTCAGCTTTATTTATAGTTCAACTCTCATATCCAAACATGACTACTGGAAAAACCATAGCCTTGACTAGATGGACCTTTGTTGGCAAAGTAATGTCCCTGCCTTTTAATATGCTGTCTAGGTTGGTCATAACTTTTCTTCCAAGGAGTAAGCATCTTTTAATTTCATGGCTGCAATCACCATCTGCAGTGATTTTGGAGCCCCCAAAATAAAGTCTGCCACTGTTCCCCATGTTTCCCCATCTATTTCCCATGAAGTGATGGGACTGGATGCCATGATCTTAGTTTTCTGAATGTTGAGCTTTAAGCCAGCTTTTTCACTCTCCTCTTTCACTTTCATCAAGAGGCTCTTTTGTTCTTCTTCACTTTCTGCCATAAGGGTGGTGTCATCTGCAAATCTGAGGTTATTGATATTTCTCCCAGCAATCTTGATTCCAGCTTGTGCTTCATCCAGTTCAGCATTTCTCATGATGTACTCTGCATATAAGTTAAATAAGCAAGGTGACAATATACAGCCTTGACGTACTCTTTTCCTTAATTGGAACCAGTCTGTTCCATGTCCAGTCTAACTGTTGCTTCCTGACCTGCATACAGATTTCTCAAGAGGGAGGTCAGGTGGTCTGATATTCCCATCTCTTTAAGAGTTTTCCACAATTTGTTGTGATTCACACAGTCAAAGGCTTTGGCATAGTCAATAAAGCAGAAATAGATGTTTTTCTGGAACTCTCTTGCTTTTTTGATAATCCACCAAATGTTGGCAATTTGACCTCTGGTTCCTCTGCCTTTTCTAAAACCAGCTTGAACATCTGGAAGTTCACAGTTCACATACTGTTGAGCTTGGCTTGGAGAATTTTGAGCATTACTTTACTAGTTTGTGAGATGAGAGAAATTGTGTGGTAGTTTGAGCATTCTTTGGCATTGCCTTTCTTTGGGATTGGAATGAAAACTGACCTTTTCCAGTCCTGTGGCCACTGCTGAGTTTTCCAAATTTGCTGGCATATCGAATGCAGCACTTTCACAGCATTATCTTTTAGGATTTGAAATAGCTCAACTGGAATTCCATCACCTCCACTAGCAGTTCTGATATTCGCCTTCAAAACAGTTCTCTTCAGTTCAGTTCAGTCACTCAGTCATGTCCAGCCCTTTGAGACCCTATGGATTGTAGCACGACAGCCTTCCCTGTCCATCAGCAACTCCTGGAGCTTGCTCAGACTCATGTCCATTGAGTCAGTGATGCCATTCACCCATCTCATCCTCTGTTGTCCCCTTCTCCTCCTGCCTTCAGTCTTTCCAGCATCAGGGTCTCTTCCAATGAGTCAGTTCTTCCCATCAGGTGGCCAAACTATTGGAGCTACTTTTATTATTCAAAACAGTAACAGATCCAGTTGAGCTGTATAAGAAGTTATCTTTAACAGGTTTACATCACAGCAATTGAACCGTTTTTATGTGGTATAACTAAAGCTAGAGAGTTGAGCCAAAGCAGTTTGGAACAATAGGTCATAATGAAGTGAAAACCATTTTTCCTGCATGTAAGTGATGTTCTGTTTCCTTTACCTGTCCTTTGTGGAAAACACTGGATCACATTATTCCTGGGTCTGTCACCATTTCCCACAGTTCAGTAGTTTCCAATCACCAGAGCTCTGCTTTCTTGGAGTTGAGGCTAAAGGAAATTTCTGTAGACTTTTATTAAAAAACCTAGAGTTTAATAATGACTGGAGTAACTTCAGAAATGAGCCTATTCCATGAGAGAATAGGATTGCATTAAAGTTACTATTTCACTTAATATAGTGGAGCTTTTCACCCAATGCCAATGTGAAAATTTTCTGACAAACATTGCAGCCAAATAATTGGCATGTCTGTCTCGAGTCCCTTGGAGCAATTTAGTCTGCAAAGAACACAACAAACAAACTGCTGAAGAGAGTAGAGGAGGAGTCATAACAGCACAAAAGGTGATCAGGTGATAGCACTGCTTTTTCAATGTCTACATGCTAGACTTATTTCTCAAAACTTCTTTGGGAGCCTCTCATTGCTAATTTCCAACAAAAGTAAGCCAGATGAAAAAGTATAAAGATTTATCTTTATTTTTTGCTTCATTGTTTAGTTGGTTATACTGACTGGGGAAAATTTAGTTATAAAGTTAGGCACAATAAGAGACTAACAATAATGATTAATAATAAAATAGAACAATTATAATAATATACTATAATATAAATAACGTGAATATGATCCATCTCCTAAAACCTTGTACAAATTAAATGCCTTTTTCATCTTAAGTAAGCACTCATCACACACTGTGGCTGCAACTTTTTTGGTGTAAGGTGCAATAACAAACCAAGCATGAATTTCTTTATCCTTTTATACAATTTAATGGATAGATGATTTTTTCATACTATAGATCTTAGCAAGCCTCGCCATATGATTTTGTTTTTCTTTCCTTCATAAGTCAAGAAGTTTCACCTTTTATCTTAAAGGACATACTTTACAGCTTCTTGTTGGCATGTCTGAATAGCCAGCATCATTACTCTTGAGGTTTTGGATCATTACTAAATAAAATAGAGCTTAATTGAACACAAGTACTGTTATACCATGACAGTCGATTTGATAACCTGAATGGCTACTAAGTGACCAAAGGGCAGGATACGCCAGTTGTTGTTGAGTTGCTAAGTCATGTCCGACTCTATGCGACCCCATGGATTGTAGTGCACTAGGCTCCTCTGTCCATGGGATTTTCCAGGCAATAATACTGGAGTGGGGTGCCATTTCCTTCTCCAGGGGATCTTCCCAACCCAGGGATTGAACTCATGTCTCTTGTGTCTCCTGCACTGGCAGGAGAATTTTTTTTTTTTTTTTTTTACAACTGTGCCACCTAGGAAACTGGACAAAGGGATAATTGACATCCCTTGTGAGATGGTGCAAGTCAACTCAAGATTTCATCACACTAGTCAGAAGAGCACATGTTGTTGAGTTGCTAAGTTCTGTCCAACTCTTTGCAACCCCATGGACTGTAGCATGCCAATTTTCCCTGTCCTTCATCATTTCCAGGGTTTTCTCTAACTCAGATCCATTGAGTCAGTGAGCCATCCAACCATCTCATGCTCTGTCATCCCCTTCTTCTCCTGCCTTCCATCTTTCCCAGTGTCAGGGTCTTTTCCAATGAGTTGGCTCTTCTCATCAGGTGGCCAAAGTACTGGGGCTTCAGCTTCAGCATCAGTCCTTCCAATGAATAGTCAGGGTTGATTTCCTTTAGGAATGACTAGTTTGATCTCCTGCAGTCCACAGGACTCTCAAGAGGCTTTTCTAGCACTACAATTTGAAAACATCAGTTCTTCGGTGCTCAGCCTTCTTTATGGTCCAACTCTTAAAACCATACATGACTACTGGAAAAACCATAGCTTTGATTCTACAGACCTTTGTCAGCAAATTAGTGCCTCTGCCTTTTAATACACTGTCTATATTTGTCATAGCTTTTCTTCCAAGGAGCAAGTGTCTTTTAATTTCATGGCTGCAATCACAGCACATTATTTAAAACTTATGATTTTTTTTTATTTATGTAGTTTTCCATTTAATATTTTCAAACCACAGTTCACTGCAGGTAAATGAAACCATAGGAAGCAAAACCACAGATAAGTGGGGACTAGTGTAAAATGGAGCAGAGTGAATTGATTGACCAGTAAATAACCATATTTTAGTAAGTGTTTACTATGTACTCAGCCCTCTGTTAGATACTATATAAGACCCCTTTTTCATAAAAGAACATACAAGGGAAAATAGTTGTTTGTAATATCAGGCATTGCACTAGATCCTTTATACATGCTGTGCCATGGAAATGCTTAAAATAACCTTACAAAATAGACAGTATTATTGGCACTTAATCAATATGTGGTTTAAGGTTTAGAGAAGTAATTTTTCTAAAGGAGGCATGGCTGATAAATGGCAGGTTTCAGGTTTAATCTTAGGTCTGTCTGTTTCAAAGTATATGCTCTTTCCACTAATCATGTTATCTCAGGTTATGGAGATGAATCTAATATAGTTGAAATAATTAGAGAGCACTCAATGATAAAGTCAAATACCCTGTGGTTGTGTGTGTGTGTGTGTGTGTGTGTGTGTGTGTGTGTGTGTCTGTGTGTGTCTGTGTGTTAAAGCAATCCACTGTGAAGCGGGTTATTGAGGAGAAGGTACATCCTGACGTAGATGGGCTAGGGTAGGCATTTTTGTGATCAGTGAAGAATTTAGGGGAAGAAACTCAAGGCAAAGGCAACAGTATGAGCACTCTACAGAGGAAGTGTTCCTCCTTACAAAGAGTATGTTTGTAAGATTAATCAGTCTAACTTGAACATGAGGAATTGTAGAATATTAAATTGAATAGGAAGGGTCGAGATAAATTACAGAGGACCTTGAAAGCTACAATATATTGTTTAGGCTTTTAGGAATAGGCAGTAGAGAACTGTGAAAGATGTAGGCAGATTACTCTAGCAGTGATACATTTGATGACATAGTAACAAGATCTGAGGTTATTGAAGTAGTCTGAGGGGAGGTAGAAGAGTCTCTTTTCGAATGGTATCATTTGTAAGAGATTTCAAAAGGCATAATTTCTTCAAGTCTTGGTTTATTTGCTCTAGGTCAAATTGATTAACTTTTGGTAGATGGCTAAACAAGTGTAAAGTGAAGCCCAGTGACATCTAAATCACTAGATCTAAATCTAGGTCAAGATTTTTTCAAACTCTGGGGTATGACCCATTAGCTCAGTTCAGTTCAGTTGCTCAGTCATGTCCAACTCTTTGCGAACCCACGGACTCCAGCATGCCAGGCCTCCCTGTCCATCACCAACTCCCGAAGTTTACTCAAACTCATGTCCATTGAGTCGGTGATGCCATCCAACAGTTTTATCCTCTGTCATTCCCTTCTCCTCCTGTCTTCAATCTTTCCCAGCATCAGGGTCTTTTCAAATGAGTCAGCTCTTTGCATCAGGTGGCCAAAGTATTGGAGTTTCAGCTTCAACATCAGTCCTTCTAATGAACATTCAGGACTGATCTCCTTTAGGATGGACTGGTTAGATTTCCTTGCAGTCCAAAGGACTCTCAAGCGTCTTCTCCAACACCACAGTTCTAAAGCATCAATTCTTCTGCACTCAGCTTTCTTCACCGTCCAACTCTCACATCCATACGTGACTACTGGAAAAACCATAGCCTTGACTGGACAGACCTTTGTTGGCAAAGTAATGTCTCTGCCTTTTAATATGCTATCTAGGTTGGTCATAACTTTTCTTCCAAGGAGTAAGCATCTTTTAATTTCATGGCTGCAGTCACCATTGGCAGTGATTTTAGAGCCCCCCAAAAATAAAGTCTGTCACTGTTTCCAGTGTTTCTCCATCTATTTCCCATGAAGTGATGGGACCAGATGCCATGATCTTAGTTTTCTGAATGTTGAGCTTTAAGCCAACTTTTTCACTCTCCTCTTTCACTTTCATCAAGAGGCTCTTTAATTCTTCACTTTCTGCCATAAGGGTGGTGTCATCTGCATATCTGAGGTTATTGATATTTCTCCCGGCAATCTTGATTCCAGCTTGTGATTCTTCCAGCCCAGCGTTTCTCACGATGTACTCTGCATAGAAGTTAAATGAGCAGGGTGACAATATACAGCCTTAATGTACTCTTTTTCCTATTTGGAACCAGTCTGTTGTTCCATGTACAGTTCTAACTGTTGCTTCCTGACCTGCATACAGATTTCTCAAGAGGCAGGTCAGGTATGACCCATTAGTCAGTTACAAGTCATTGTCAAAGGTTGTGATTGATTTTTTTTTCACTGTTGCAGAACAGGGAAGTTTTTTTAAAAAAAAATTAAATTATGAAAGTATGGTAACACATTTGGAAGAGACTTTGAAAATAAATAAAAAAATTATATATAGTTCCATTATATATTACAATTATTTTTAAGTAGGTAAGATTTTTAATTGGGGTCTCAATATCAAACTCTCAAAAATTAATGGAATGGATAGACAGAATATTAGAAGATTAGATAGTAGACCTGAAAAGCTCTATGAGCTAGTTCAACATAACTAATATTTATACAATTTTCACACAATAGCAGGATATAAATTCTATTCAAGTTCCTATAGACTATAAACCAGGAGATACTGGAACATATCCAGGGAAATAAAACAGGGTGCAAAAATTTCATGGTCTAAAGATATTGAAATCATATAGAGTCTGTTCTCTTATCACTGTGTAACTATATTATAAATCAATATCAAAAGATATTTAAAAATAATCCACACATTTTCAAATGCAATATGACATGTACCAAGAGAAATCTTTGATTTAGCCATTGAAGTCCTCAATAAAGTTAAAAGACTGAAAAAACACAGAGGGTGATTGTAGAGAAGAAAGCATTTAAATTAGAAATAAACATCAAAATGAGAAATTAATAGCAAGATACTTTAAAAAAACCCATATATTTGGAAGCAAAATGTCCACTTTTAAATAATAGGTGTATTTAAGAAGACATAACAAGGAAAATTAGAAAATGTTTGTAACAGACTAAAAATGAAAGGAAAGAGGGAGGGAACTAAGATGGCAGGGGAATAGGACCAGGAGACCACTTTCTCCCCCACAAATTCATCAAAAGATCATTTGAACGCTGAGCAAACTCCACAAAACAACTTCTGATTGCTAGCAGAGGACATCAAACACCCAGAAAAGCAGCCCATTGTCTTCAAAAGGAGGTAGGACAAAATATAAAAGATAAAAAGAGAGACAATAGAGTTAGGGACGGAGATCCATCCCAGGAAGGGAGTCATAATAGAGGACGTTTCCAAACACCAGGAAACCCTCTCACTGGCGGGTCTGGGGGAAGTTTCAAATCTCAGAGGGCAACCTAACTGGGAGGAAAAATAAATAAAACCCACCGATTACATGCCTAAAAACAACTCCCGGCCCAGAAGCTTGCATCCGCCACCAGCAAGTGTGGGCTGAACAGAGAGGAGCGGGAGAAATTGCTTAGGGTAAGGACCGGCCTGAATACCCTGAGGGCAATTGGAGGGAGCTAACCTGAGATAGCAACTTAAACTGTGGGATCACAAGAGAGAGAGAATTAACTTGGGAAAAGCCCTAAATTTAGGCACTACCCGCCCGTTCCCAGAACGAAGGACTGCGCAGAATACCAGAGAAGAGCCAGCTGGCTGCGGACTGGCCCATCCCCCACCGGAGGCAGGAGGCAGGGTGGAGGGGAAAGGGGCAAACTCGGCCCCAGAGATGGCACCCCCTACCAAACTGCAAACAGGCTTCCAGCTTCTAACCAAAGACTTCCTGAGATTCTGGATGGTTGACATGTGCCAGGAGGGTCGCAGCTAGAGTCCAGCTCCCCAGAACAGACGCAAGTTGCACCAGACCAGTGTGCCTGGAAACTGAAGCTGGGACCGCGAAGGGGAGAAGGCACGCTGCACCCGGGGAGAGTGCTCCTGGCTGCCTGAGCTGCTCGGGCAGGGAAGGCACAAAATGGAGGCCCAACCGAGTCTGCGTCTTTGTGGAGTACCGGAAAACCTGAATCTGAGTGGCTTAGGCCTGGAAAGTGCACGCAACCCAGGCCCTGCTCCCTGGAGAGAAACCTGGAGCCTGAGCAGTGTAGACTGGGAAAGCACAAACTGTGAGCGGGGGCAAACCCAGTGTGGCCAGAACACTGCTAATGCTCCCCACACAGGCCACTGACATTTTTCTGCAGCACCCCTCCCTCCCTGCAGCACGACTGAACAAGCGAACCTAAACAAGAGACCACCTCTGCCTGCTTGTGTCAGAGCGGAAATTAGACACTGAAGAGACCTGCAAACAGAAGCCAAATAAACAAAGGGAACAGCTTCAGAAGTGACAGGTGCATCAGGTTAAAATCCATGTAGTTAACACCGACTACAGTGGAAGGGGCCTATAGATATCGAGAAGGGTAAGCTCGAACAAGGAGCTGTCTGAAACTGAACTGAACCCACACTGCCCACAACAGCTCCAGAGAAATTCCTGGATATATTTTTACTATTATTATTATTTTTTTAATTAAAAATTTTTTTTCTCTGTTTCTTTTTTTTTCTTTTAAGTCCTCTATTACTCCTTAATTTTCATTTTTATAACCCACTATAACCTGGCAAAAAAAAAGACCCTATTTTTAAGGCAAACTTCATATATATTTCTTAAATTTTTCATGTTTTTGTGGTTTTTTAATACTGTATTTTTAAGAGTCTAACCTCTACTCTAGATTTTTAATCTTTGTTTTTCAGTATTTGATATCAATTTTGGACATTTAAGAATCCAACCTTCAGTACCTATTTTTATTCAGGAGTGTGATTACTGGTTTGATCACTCTCTTCCCCTTTTGACTCTCCTTTTTCTCCCCCAGATCACCTCTATTTCCTCCCTCCCTATTCTCTTCTCAATCCAATTCTGTGAATCTCTGTGGGTGTTCTGGACTATGGAGAACACTTAGGGAACAGAGTACAAACTAGATCTATCTCTCCTCTCTTGAACCCCCCTTTTTCTCCTCCTGCTCACCTCTATCTCCTTCCTCCCTCTCCTCTTCTTCATGTAACTCTGTGAACCTCTCTGGGTGTCCCTCACTGTGGAGAATCCTTTCACCATTAACCTAGAAGTTTTATTATCAGTGCTGTATGGAGGGAGAAGTCTTGAGGCTACTGAAAGAATAAGGCTGAAATCCAGAGGCAAGAGGCTTAAGCCCAAAACCTGAGAACATTAGAGAACTCCTGACTACAGGGAACATTAATTAATAAGAGATCACCCAAAAGCCTCCATACCTACACTGAAATCAACCACCACCCAAGAGCCAATAAGATCCAGAGCAAGACATACCTTGCAAGTTCTCCAGCAACGCAGGAACATAGCCCTGAGCATCAATATACAGGTTGCCCAAAGTCACACTAAAGCCATAGACCCATCTCAAAACTCACTACTGGACACTCCATTGCACTCCAGAGAGAAGAAATCCAGCTCCACCCACCAGAACACCGACACAAGCTTCTCTAACCAGCAAACCTCGACAAGCCAAACATCCAGCCCCACCCACTGGGAGAAACCTCCACAATAAAAAGGAACCACAGACCACCAGAATACAAAGGACCACCCCAAACCCAGCAATCTAAATAAGATGAAAAGGCAGAGAAATACCCAGCAGGTAAAGTAACATGAAAAATGCCCACCAAGCCAAACAAAACAGGAGGAGATAGGGAATCTACCTGAAAAAGAATTTAAAATTATAATAATAAAAATGATCCAAAATCTTGAAAACAAAATGGAGTTACAGATAAATAGACTGGAGACAAGGATTGAGAAGATGCAAGAAATGTTTAACAAGGACCTAGAAGAAATAAAAAAGAGTCAATTAAAAATGAATAATGCACTAATTGAGATCAAAAGCACTCTGAAGGGAACCAACAGTAGAATAACGGAGGCAGACGATAGGATAAGTGAGGTAGAAGATAAAATGGTGGAAATAAATAAAGCAGAGAGGAAAAAAGAAAAAAGAATTAAAAGAAATGAGGACAACCTCAGGGACCTCTGGGACAGTGTGAAATGCCCCAACATTCGAATCATAGGAGTCCCAGAAGAAGAAGACAAAAAGAAAGGCCATGAGAAGATACTCGAGGAGATAATAGCTGGAAACTTCCCCAAAATTGGGAAGGAAATAGCCACCCAAGTCCAAGAAACCCAGAGAGTCCCAAACAGGATAAACCCAAGGCGAAACACCCCAAGACACATATTAGTCAAATTAACAAAGATCAAACACAAAGAACAAATATTAAAAGCAACAAGGAAGAAACAATAAATAACACACAAGGGGATTCCCATAAGGATAACAGCTGATCTTTCAATAGAAACACTTCAGGCCAGAAGGGAATGGCAGGACATACTTAAAGTAATGAAAGAGAATAACCTACAACCCAGATTACTGTACCCAGAAAGGATCTCATTCAGATATGAAGGAGAATTTAAAAGCTTTACAGACAAGCAAAAGCTGAGAGAATTCAGCACCACCAAACCAGCTCTTCAACAAATGCTAAAGGATCTTCTCTAGATAGGAAACACAGAAAGGGTGTATGAACGTGAACCCAAAACAACAAACCAAATGGCAACGGGACCATACTTATCAATAATTACCTTAAATGTAAATGGGTTGAATGCCCCAACCAAAAGACAAAGACTGGCTGAATGGATACAAAAGCAAGACTCCTATGTATGCTGTCTACAAGAGACCCATGTCAAAACGAGGGACACATACAGACTGAAAGTGAAGGGCTGGAAAAAAATACTTCACACAAACGGAGACCAAAAGAAAGCAGGAGTCACAATACTTATATCAGATAAAATAGACTTCAAAATAAAAGCCGTGAAAAGAGACAAAGAAGGACACTACATAATGATCAAAGGATCAATCCAAGAAGAAGATATAACAATTATAAATATATATGCACCCAACATAGGTGCACCACAATATGTAAGGCAAATGTTAACAACAATGAAGGGGGAAAATTAACAATAACCCAATAATAGTGGGAGACTTTAATACCGCACTCACACCTATGGACAGATCAACTAAACAGAAAATTAACACGGAAACACAAACTTTAAATGACACAATGGTCCAGCTAGACCTAATTGATATCTATAGGGCATTTCACCCCAAAACAATCAATTTCACCTTTTTCTCAAGTGCACACAGAACCTTCTCCAGAATAGATCACATCCTAGGCCATAAATCTAGCCTTGGAAATTTAAAAAAAAATAATTAAAATCATTCCAGTCATCTTTTCTGACCACAATGCAGTAAGATTAGATCTCAATTACAAGAAAAAAAAAACTATTAAAAATTCCAACATATGGAGGCTAAATAACATGCTTCTGAATAACCAACAAATCATAGAAGAAATCAAAAAAGAAATCAAAATACACATAGAAATTAATGAAAATGAAAACACAACAACCCAAAACCTATGGGCCACTATAAAATCAGTGCTAAGGGGAAGGTTCATAGCAATACAGGCTTACCTCAGGAAACAAGAAAAAAGTCAAATAAATAACTTAACTCTACACCTAAAGCAACTAGAGAAGGAAGAAATGAAGAACCCCAGGGTTAGTAGAAGGAAAGAAGTCTTAAAAATTAGGGCAGAAATAAATGCAAAAGAAATCAAAGAGACCATAGCAAAAATCAACAAAGCAAAAAGTTGGTTTTTTGAAAAGGTAAATAAAATTGACAAACCGTTAGCCAGACTCATCAAGAAACAAAGGGAGAAGGACCAAATCAACAAATAGAAATGAAAATGGAGAGATCACAACAGACAACTCTGAAATACAGAGGATCATAAGAACCTACTACCAGCAGCTCTATGCCAATAAAATGGACAACTTGGAAGAAATGGACAAGTTCTTAGAAAAGTATAACTTTCCAAAACTGAACCAGGAAGAAATAGAAGATCTTAACAGACCCATCACAAACACGGAAATCGAAACAGTAATCAGAAATCTTCCAGCAAAAAAAAAAGCCCAGAACCAGACGGCTTCACAGCTGAATTCTACCAAAAATTTAGAGAAGAGCTAACACCTATCTTACTCAAACTCTTAAAGAAAATTGCAGAAGGCAAACTTTCAAACTCATTCTATGAGGCCACCATCACCCTAATACCAAAACCAGACAAGGATGCCACAAAAAAAAGAAACTACAGGCCAATATCACTGATGAACATAGATGCAAAAATCCTTAACCAAATTCTAGCAAACAGAATCCAACAACATATTAAAAAGATCATACATCATGACCAAGTGGGCTTTATCCCAGGAATGCAAGGATTCTTTAATATCCGCAAATCAGTCAATGTAATACACCACATTAACAAACTGAAAGATAAAAACCATATGATTATCTCAATACGTGCAGAAAAAGCCTTTGACAACATTCAACATCCATTTATGATAAAACTCTCCAAAAAGCAGTCATAGAAGGAACATATCTCAACATAATACAAGCTATATATGACAAACCCACAGCAAACATTATCCTCAATGGTGAAAAATTGAAAGCATTTCCTTTAAAGTCAGGAACAAGACAAGGGTGTCCACTCTCACCACTACTATTCAACATAGTTTTGGAAGTGTTGGCCACAGCAATCAGAGCAGAAAAAGAAATAAAAGGAATCCAGATAGGAAAATAAGAAGTAAAACTCTCACTGTTTGCAGATGACATGATCCTCTACAAAGAAAACCTGAAAGACTCTACCAGGAAATTACTACAGCTAATCAATGAATAAGTAATGTTGCAGGATATAAAATTAACACACAGAAATCCCTTGCATTCCTATACACTAACAACGAGAAAAAAGAAAGAGAAATTAAGGAAACAATACCATTCACCACTGCAACAAAAAGAATAGAATACTTAGGAGTATATCTACCTAAAGAAACAAAAGACCTATACATAGAAAACTATAAAACACTGATGAAAGAAATCAAAGAGGACACAAACAGATGGAGAAATATACCGTGTTCATGGATCAGAAGAATCAATATGGTGAAAATGCCTATACTACCCAAAGCAATCTATAGATTCAATGCAATCCCTCTCAAGCTACCAAAGGCATTTTTCACAGAACTAGAACAAATAATTTCACAATTTGTATGGAAATACAAAAAACCTCAAATAGCCAAAGCATTCTTGAGAAAGAAGAATGGAACTGGAGGAATCAACCTGCCTGTCTTCAGGCTCTACTACAAAGCCACAGTCATCAAGACAGTATGGTACTGGCACAAAGACAGAAATATAGATCAATGGAACAGAATAGAAAGTCCTGAGATAAATCCATGAACCTATGGACACCTTATCTTCAACAAAGGAGGGAAAGATATACAATGTATAAAAGACAACCTCTTTTACAACTGGTGCTGGGAAAACTGGTCAACCACTTGTAAAAGAATGAAACTAGAACACCTTCTAACACCACACACAAAAATAAACTCAAAATGGATTAAAGATCTAAATGTAAGACCAGAAACTATAAAACTCCTAGAGGAGAACATAGGCAAAACACTCTCCGACATAAATCACAGCAAGATCCTCTATGACCCACCTCCCAGAATATTGAAAATAAAAGCAAAAATAAACAAATGCGACCTAATTAAACTTAAAAGCTTTTGCACAACAAAGGAAACTATAAGCAAGGTGAAAAGACAGCCCTCAGATTGGGAGAAAATAATAGCAAGCGAAGCAACAGACAAAGGATTAATCTCAAAAATATACAAGCAACTCCTGCAGCTCAATTCCAGAAAAATAAATGACCCAATCAAAAAATGGGCCAAAGAACTAAACAGACATTTCTGCAGAGAAGACATACAGATGGCTAACAAACACATGAAAAGATGCTCAACATCACTCATTATCAGAGAAATGCAAATCAAAACCACAATGAGGTACCATTACACGCCAGTCAGGATGGCTGCTATCCAGAAGTCTACAAGCAATAAATGCTCGAGAAGGTGTGGAGAAAAGGGAACCCTCTTACACTGCTGGTGGGAATGCAAACTAGTACAGCCACTATGGAGAACAGTGTAGAGATTCCTTAAAAAACTGGAAATAGAACTGTCATATGACCCAGCAATCCCACTCCTGGGCATACACACCGAGGAAACTAGATCTGAAAGAGACACAAGCACCCCAATGTTCATTGCAACACTGTTTATAATAGCCAGGACATGGAAGCAACCTAGATGCCCATCAGCAGACGAATGGATAAGGAAGCTGTGGTACATATACACCATGGAATATTACTCAGCCATTAAAAAGAAATCATTTGAATCAGTTCTAATGAGATGGATGAAACTGGAGCCTATTATACAGAGTGAAGTAAGCCAGAAAGATAAAGACCAATACAGTATACTAACACATATATATGAAATTTAAAAAGATGGTAATGATAACCCTATATACAAAACAGAAAAAGAGACACAGATGTACAGAACAGACTATGGGACTCCTTGGGAGAAGGCGAGGGTGGGATGTTCTGAGAGAATAGCATTGAAACAAGTATACTATCAAGTTTGAAACAGATCACCAGCCCAGGTTGGATGCATGAGACAGGTGCTCAGGGCTGGTGCACTGGGAAGAACCAGAGGGATGGGATGGAGAGGGAAGCAGTAGGGGGGATCGGGATGGGGAACACATGTAAATCAATGGCTGATTCATGTCAATGTATGGCAAAAACCACTACAATATTGTAAAGTAGTTAACTTTCAACTAATAAAAATAAATTAAAAATAATAAATAATAAATAAATAAATAAATCTAAAAGAACTAAAGAAAAAATGAAAGGAAAATTTATCAGAATTTTTTCCACACAGCTGAAGCTGCTCAATGCAACTACAATGTGGAATCTTGAATAAGGTATGAAAGCAAATAATGAGTACTAGCATAAAATTTTGTGAAATTTGAACAAAATCTGTACTCTAGATAGTGATACTGTATGTTTTACAGCATAGTAGTTCTTTAAATTCTTAGAATTGGATTAGAAGTTTCAAGCCTCATTCAATTTTTTTAAAAATAAATAAAATAATAAGCTTTCTAGACTTTTAACAGTAATACTAGATGCCAGAATAAATGGAACTAGTGACATTTTAAAATGAAATAGACTATGATAAGAGAAAATATTTGAAATTTTATTTCAGTTGTGTATGTACATTCATGTACACATTTGCATTGAGTCATAACATAAAATATATTTATTACTATGGCTTGTAGTTAAAAAGTTTTGAAAGTCTGTGATCTAGACCAGAGCAATGAATTAGTTTTTCTTCCTCCCATGTAAATTGTCAAAGTCTGCATTATTGATTTGAACATTAGTCGAAAAGTCCCATCATCACTTTCATTTTGGGGGCCTCTTTACCTCTTGCCTGCCTGACTCACTTCTAACCACCAAACTGACCTGTATGCTTTTGGTATATAAAGCGTATTGTTTATGCCTAAAGTGTATGCTTTAGCTTTCAGATTCTCTATAATTCATCTCCACCCTTCCCTATCCAACTTCATTTTCTATAACTCCTCATGTTCAAATTAGATTGATTAATCTTATAAATATATACTATTAGTTTCTTTCTCTACAGTGTGTTCATATTGTTGCTTCTGCCTTGAATGCCCTCCCCTGATTTCTCCACCAATTACCAAATTGCCCTTCCAACCTATCATATACCTAGTTTCCAGATCAATCTTTCTAAAGCACTGTTCATATCATGTCAGTCCCCTTTACCAAAAGAAAGAATGCTCCTCCTTTTATTTACTTAATGTTCATCCAGTAAGTGATGGGCTTCCCTGATGACTCAGACAGTAAAGAATCTACCCCCGAATGCAGGATACATGGGTTCGATCCCTGGGTCAGGGAGATTCCCTGGAAGAGGAAATGGCAACCCACTCCAGTGTTCTTGCCTGGGAAATCCCATGGACAGAGGAAGCTGGTAGGCTGCAGTCCATGGTGTCTCAAAGAATCAGACATGACTGAGTGAGCACAGTAAGTGATGGTTGAACCCCTAGGAAATGAAGCCCAAATTATTGGTTTAGTTATATATGCAAAGCCTTTTATATTCTTGTCCCAAACTATCCTTCCAACTTTACTGATGACTGTAGCACCACAGAGATCCCATGGATCAGCTTAACTGTACTTCTTACTCTTTCCAGAATACGTATGCTTTCATTTCCCCATGTCTTTGTTCATGTTATTCCTCATTTACTTGCCATTCTCATCCTTTAAGGCCCATATCAATATGTTTAAGGTGCATTGCCTTTGTCATCCATCAAGGCCCATATCAAATATTTTTAATGTCAAATATTATGTCTTCTATCAAGACTTTTATAATCCTGAATCAGCTGAGCATCATTAATTCCTTCTCTGGACACACATAATACTTTTTACCACCCACATGAGACTCATCATATTCTGACTTACAGTATTGTTAATGGTGTTTACTCTCTTTTCTAGAGTCCCTTGTCATTCAACTCTGCAAAGGAAACAGTGTCTTGCATATGGTAGATGGTCAATAAGCTGGTGCTGAATAAATAAGAATACTGAATTCACCTTGCAGTCCAGTATCTTTTTTTCATCTAAACAATATGACATTATATAGTTCATCATGGTATTTTCCCAATATTTTTCTCTGTGTTGCTGACAGCATGAGACAGGATAGACCAGAATAAAGAGCACTGGACTAGGAATCAGAAGACCTCAACACTAATTTTGGCTGTGTCACCAGAAAATTCTGTCAACTTTAATATGCCATTTGATCTCTCTGTTTTTTTTTTTTTTCGTCTTAAGAGGCTGCCCCTATAAAAATATGGGGCTGGTCTATTTAAAGTATTTTTAAACATTTAATCCTTGATTATTTACTGTGCAAATTGCATCCTCCTAGAAAATATTTATTGGGTCCTTACTGGAGATACAGCATTCAGCAAAAGTAGCTATATACTTTCATGAACCTGATATGGTAGTGAAGACAAACAATAAACAAATGTACTATAGAAAGGTAGTGGTAAATACTAAGATAAAATGAGGCAAAAGGAGGGAGAATGACAGGAAAGGTCTCCTTGGGGAGGTAACACTTGAACAGAGGTCTATATGAAAGTGAGAGAGATGGGTAGAAAAGCATACCAAACAGAGGAACTGCCATGCAGAAACCTTGAGGTGAGAATGTGCTTCACTCTTTGGTGGAACACAGTGAGAGACAATGTGGCTGGGATACAGAAAACAAGCAGTTTGGTTGTGGGACGTGAGGTTAGAAAGTGCTATGGATTGAGTATTTGTGTTGCTTCCCAAATTCTTACACTGAAAGTTAATGCCCAATGTGATAATACTAGGAGGTGGAGCTTTGCAGAGTTGATCAGGTCATAGAGAGGAACCCTAAGGAATGGGATTAGTGCCCTCAACAAAAAGACTCCAGAGAGCTCTCTCCACTCTCGCCACTTGAGGACATGTGAGGGTATAGTGAGAAGATGCCCAGTCTATGAACCAGGAAGTGGGCCCTCACTAGACACCAAATCTTCTAGCACTTTGATCTTGAATTTCCTAGCCTCTAGAACTGTTCTCATTTTTTTTAATTGAAGTATAGTTTATTTATTTATTTATTTTTGGGGGGGATTTATTTTTTTTTATTAGTTGGAGGCTAATTATTTCACAACATTTCAGTGGGTTTTGTCATACATTGATATGAATCAACCAAAGTGTTGTGTTAATTTCCACTGTACAGCAAAGTGATTCCGTTTATACATGCATTTCATATTTCACATTATTTCCCATTATGGTTTATCACAGTATATTGAATATAGTACCCTGTGCTACTGGGGCTTCCCTGGTGGCTCAGATGGTAAAGAATCTGCCTGCAATCCAGGAGACCCAGGTTTGATCCCCATGTCAGGAAGATCCCCTGGAGACAGAAATGGCAACTGACTCCAGTATTCTTGCCTGAAGAATCCCATGGACAGAGGATCCTGGCAGGCTACAGTCTATGGGGTTGCAAAGAGTTAGACTGAGCAAATATCTGTCTGTGTTACACAGTAGGACTTCAGTGTTTATACATTCCATATATAATAGCTTGTATCTGCTAACTCCACCCCAACGTCCCACTTCATTCCCCCAACCCCCTCCCCCTTGGCCACCACAAGCCTGTTCTCTATGTCTGTGAGTCTGTTTCTGTTTCATAGATAGGTTCACTTCTGTCATATTTTAGATTCCACATTAAAGTGATATCATATGGTATTTGTCTTTCTGACTTGCATCACTTAGTATGATAATCTCTGGTGATGGTGGTAGTTTAGTTGCTAAGTCATGTTCAACTCTTTGTAACCCCATGGACTGTAGCTTACCAGGCTCCTCTGTCCATGGAATTTCCTAGGCAAGAATACTGAAGTGGGTTGCCATTTCCTGCTCCAGGGGATCATCCCTACCCAGGGATCTATCCCACATCTCCTGCTTGGTGGGGAGATTCTTTACCCCTGAGCCACTTAGAAGCCCATATAATAATCTCTAGTTACAACCATATTGCTGCAAATGGTTAGCCTCTAGAACTGTAAGAAATTTTTAAAAAATGTTATTTATAAGTAATCCAGTCTAAGATGTTTTGTTGTAGCAGCCTAGATGGACTAAAACAGAGAGGTAGTCAGGGACTAGATCATATGGAGCCTTTTTTTTAATGGAGGCTTTTCAACAGAGTAGGAAGTTAGAATGTTATTTAAGCATAATGAGAGGCCATTGGAAGACTTTAAGCAGAGTAGTGACATGATATGCCTTCTCTTTTAAAATGATCACTCTGGCTACCATTAGAAAATGGATGGCAAGAGTGGAGGCTGGGAGACTATTAGAAAGCTACTACAATAGCCCCATTAAGAGATGATAATTGATTAGACAAGAATGGTAGCAGTGGACATGGAAAGAAGTGAATAAGTTTAAGATATTATTTGGAAAGAGAATGGATAGGACTTGTTAATGTATTGATTATGGAGGATTGAAAGAAAAGAGAGAATTAAGGTATGACTCTTAGGTGTCTTACTTAATCAACTGAGTGGGATGGTGATACCATTTATTAAAATGGGAAAAACAGGGGGAAGAATCAATTAGAGGATTGAGGCTAAAAGTTGAATGAACAGTTCAGTTTATGATATAATAAATTTAAAATATGTTTTAGATATTCCATTGCAAAAATAAAATATGTAATTGGATATATGAGTTTAGAGTTTGAAGAGAAGTCATTACTTTAGATACTGGAGATATAATTTCAAGGGCTGTCACTATATAAAGAGTACCTAACAAGTCATCTTAGCTAGGGAATATATATAAATATATAATGCACACACATATACACTGTAAGCTACCATTGCTGGATAATAAAATTTATCCTTTATTATGGCTGATATTCTACATTGGGGGAGTAAAGAATTTAATTAATAGCATTTGGAAATCATTTATCAAAGTCTAGAATAAAAAAAATTAAGTGTGAGACCTGCAACAGACTTCAGCTTCGGGCAGAGTACTGTTTGTTTTCCTCCACCCCCCCTCCTGGGCACCTTACTTTATTTACCAAGACTGATGGGAAGTAGTTTTTGTTCTTGTTGTTTAAATTCAGGGTTCATTTAAAATTTTTTTTTCATGTTTGAGCATAACATCCCTTATTGTTATCCAGTCATTCAGTCATGCCCAACTCTTTGCAACCCCAAGGGCTGCAGCACGCCAGGCTTCCCTGTCCTTCACTGTCTCCCAGAGTTTGCTCAAATTCATGTCCATGGATTCCTTATGGCTATGCAGGTTCAGTTCTTAACCCTTTAATTTTAACCGCTTGGCATGAAGTTGAAAAGTTTAAAGAATGGTACAAGGAACTCCTATATACCATGTAACAGTATCACTTTTTTACACAGATGCACAATGTTTTTTTCCCCTTGTTTACTTTTTAATTCCTGATATCTCTAATATCCATATCTAATATCTACATATATATCTATAGATATATAATATATAACAATATATTAAGTTATATAATTATGTTTTTTTCAGAACAATTTGAGAATAAGTTGCAGATATGCACATTTAACCATATTACTTCAGTGTGTATTTGTTAATAACAAGGATATTCTATTACATACACCAAGGAACAGTTATCAAAATCAGAAGATTTAACATGATACATTAGTTTTGTCTAGTCTGTAGTCCATATTCAAATTTGTATAATTCCTTAATCATGTCTTTTATAGCTAGTGTTCTTTTTTTCCCAATTCAAGATCACACATTGCATTTAGTTGTCATATCTCTTTTATAATCTTTAACTTGGAATAGATTTCAAGACTTTGTGTTCCTTAACTTTGAAATTTTTGAAAATTTCAAAAGTAAATTTCAGTTACTTTATAGTTGTTGTTGTTTAGTTGCTAAGTTGTATATGACTCTTTTGCAACCCCATAGACAGTAGCCTGCCAGGCTCCTCTGTCCTTGGCATTTCCCAGGCAAGAATACTGGAGTGGGTTGCCATTTCTTTTCCAAGAGAGCTTCCCAACCTGGGGATTGAACCCCTGGCTCTTACATTGACAGATTCTCTAGAATACCCCTCAGTTTGAGATTGCCTGATGTCTCCTCCTTCTTAGGTTCAGGTTATGCATGTTTGGTAGGAATACCACTAAACAGAGCTTGTGTCTTTTTCAGTGCCTGTTACTAGGTGGCATGTGATGTGAGTGTGCCTCAATATTGGTGAGATTAAGTTTGAAGAGTTGGTTAAGGTAGTGGTTAAGAAGCCTTCAGGCTTCTCCACTATGGTGCTAGAATTTTTTTTTTTTACCCCTTTGTAAGTAATTAGCCATTTGCAGAGAAACATTTTGAGGTCATGTGTATATTCTTTGCCTTATCATTTGCCCTACTATTTTTAGCATCCACCGATAATTCTCTAACTACAGCATCTCTTCTATTTATTAGTTGGCATTTCACAACTAAAGATTTCCTTTCTTGTTTCCTTATTTAATCATTGTGAAATCATAGATTTTTATTTATTCATTGAGTTACAATCCTTTATAATACTTACTTTTCTGAAGTACAACTTGTCCCAGAATTGGTCATTAGGACTCCCTTTGAGCTGGCTCCAGTGCCCTTTTATCACATCTTATCTTAATCTGTTGAGCACTTTATTACTTTAAGATGCAACAAGTTGTTCCAGGCTCTTATTAACCTTTGCCTGCTTCCGACTTAAAACCAGCCATTTCTTCATGGGATTCTGGTTCCTTCCTAAGAAGTATTTTAAAACCAAGATCTCGGCACTAGATGTGCTCATTCTAATAAACTTGATGATTTGTCTCTAATTCATCTCAGGGAACAGATTAAGAAAAGACATATCTTGATTAAAAACTGTGAGTTCATACTGATACATCCAATTCCATTCCAACATCACAGAGAACACTCTGGTCTTCCCTCTTTCCAAATTTATGACTCCATAAGAGACAAATGGCTTCCACTATCCTCAATAGACTTACTCATTTGCTCAAGCCTAGGTTATACAGAATTTAGAATAAACAGACTTTAGAACTGCTAACCCATTCCTCTATAATAAGGTAGCTCAAAAAAGGATTCAATATTTGTCTACAGTCCTTTCATTGATGTAAGATTTGTATCCATTGAGATGATTAAATCATTAAGTGTACAGTTCAATGAATTTTGACAAATGGATACAGCCATGTGATACACATCTCTACCAATATTTAGAACATTTTAATCACTTCAGAAAGTTATTTGTATCCCTTCCAAGTCAATCCTTCTCTCCTTTCTAGATGTACCCAATGTTCTGAGTTGTTCTTTTTTTAAACCACTTATTTTTTCTTTTCTAGAATTTCATATAAATAGAAACATACACTATGTAAATATTTTTAATCTGGGAGATTTGTCCATATTATTTCATGTATCAGCAGTTCATTCTCCTTTACTATAACCTTTCTCTTGTTGATAGATATCTGGGTTGTTTCTATTTTGGGGCAATTATGAATAAAGCTGTTTATGAACATTCTTGTATAAATCTTTATGGACAAGTTTTCATTCTTCTTTGGTAAATACTTATTAGTGGAATTGCTGCTTCAAAGAGTAGATGAATGTTTCTCATAAAAAGAAAATGTCAAATATCATAAAAAGAAAATGTCAAATATTTTGCTAAGTGATTGTATCATTTTATATTCTATCAACAATGTGTGAGAATCCAGAAACTCTATATCCTTCCCTATTTGTTATTCTTTTTTTTTCCTCATGCTTCCATTCGTTTTCATCCTAGTGCATGAGTGTTGGTATTTTACTGTAGTTTTAATTTTTATTTCCCTGATGACTAATCATAGATTTTCTTTTGCAAATGTCCTTTTTTTTCTCCATTTTTGAAAATTAGGACTTTTTCCTATTATTGCATTGTAATTTTTTTAAAATATATATATATATATTCTGAAAAAAAGTCCTATATTAGATCTATATCTTGCAAGTATTTTCTACTTGTCAAGTATATATATATATATATATATATATATATATGTGTGTGTGTGTGTGTGTGTGTGTGTGTATATATTGCTGGATTCTATTTGCTGATGTTTTGATAAGGGCATTTGCATCTATGTTCATGAGGCACATATTGTTCTGTGCTTTTCTTCTAATATATTTGTCTGTTTTCAGTATCATGATTATGCTAGTCTTACAAAATAAGTTTGGAAGTGATCCCTCCAACTCTTTTTCTGAACTTGTTTCCATAAAATTGTCATTGTTTCTTCTTAAAAGGTTTCATGAAATTCATAGTGAAACCATGTGGGCCTAGTTATATCCTTTGTGGGGAGATTTTTGGAGATGAATTTAATTTATTTCAAAGATATAAGGGTATTTATATTTAATATTTCATCTTCTTTCAGTTTTGATAACTTTTTTAAAAAAGAAATTTAACTGTTTCATCTAAGTTTAGAGTTGGTATGAAGTTGTTCTTAAATTTGTTTGTTGCTCATTATATCTGTAAGATTTATAATGTTATGGTGTTGATAACTTGTGTTTTTTCATTTTGTTTTTGCCCACCAGTCTTTCTTGAAGTTTATCACTTTTTATTATCTTTTTGAATAGTCAAATTTTAGGCTTTATTGATTTTACCAATGTTTTCTACCTTCAATTTTTTCTGATTTTATCTTTATTATTTTCCTCCTTCCATTTACTTAGGTAAATCCTACTTCCATTTTCTTGTCTTTTTATATTTTCTTAAGGTAGAAATTTATATCATTGAAATAAACTTTATTAGCATAAGCATTTGCTTTACAAAATTTCATATAAATTAGTTGAATCCTACAAATTTTCATGGGCTGTATTTTCATCATTATCCAGTTCAAAATATTTTCCACTTGCTATAATGATGATTTCTTCTTGGCTAATTGTATATTTAGAAATGTGTTGTTTACTTTCCAAATATTAAGACTTCTTTAGATATCCTTTATCTTTAGATATACACAGGTATACTTGTGTCCCCCCCCCCCATTGTTAACTCCCCTCCTACCTCCCTCCCTACCCTATCCCTCTGGGTTGTCCCAGAGCAATGACTTTGGGTGCTCTGCTTCACGCATCGAACTTGCACTGGTCATGCATTTTACATATAGTAATATACATGTTGCAAAGCTATTTTCTCAAATCATCTTGTTATTCGTTTCTAAATGAATTCCACTGTATTCAGAGAATATATTTGTAATATTTCAAATTTTGAAATGTATTGATACATATTTTATAGCATGTATCTATTTACTCCCCTTAAATATATGTATGTAAATTATTTATTCACTCTTTTATACATATATATAATATATTTTATATATATTTTTATATATTTTATAAAAATATATATATATAAAGGGTTTTCATATATATATATATATGAAAACCTTTTTTTGTTTCCCTGGTGGCTCAGCTGGTAAAGAATCTGCTTCCAATATGGGAGACCTTGGTTTTATCCCTGGGTTGGGAAGATACCCTGGAGGAAGGAACAGATTCTCTGATAGCTCAGTCAGTAAAAAATCCACCTGCAATGCAGGAGACCCCAGATCCATTAGGGAAGATCCACTGGAGAAGGGATAGGCTACCCACTCCAGTATTCTGACCTGGAGAATTCCATGGACTGTATAGACCATGGGGTCACAAAGCGTTGGACACAACTGAGTGACTTTCACTTTCTAACTCTTTTTTTATTTAATGTACTTATTGATACACTTAAATCTACACCTTTGATTTACTATATATTTTCTATTTGTCCAATCTGGTTTCTTATTCTTTTATTTCCCCTTTTATGCTTTTTTGAGGGGGAGTAATCAAATATATTTTTATTACATTTTAATTTCTTTGTGGCCATTTTAACTATATATTTTTCCATTAATTTTAGGTGTTTCTTTATGAATTACAATATGTGTCTTAATTTTATCCCAGTTTACTAAGAGTAAATTTTTTGCTTCTTAAAACATATGAGAACTTTGCAACAGTGTATTTTTATTTATCTATGTTCATTCTTTGTGGAGGGTTATATTTATTTAATATATATTTGTATATTAATACAATTTATATTTACATCCAATTTTATATACACTGTAGCCTCAATAAAATGTTATAATTTTTAAACTTTAAAAATAAGAGCTAAAGAGAAATCTCCAATTAAGTGTACAGAAACAACAAAAAATGACAGTTAAATTGAGAGCTAGAGGGGAGATAGTAAAGTTGAGAAAAACAGACACAAGGACTAAAAATTAATAATCTACTGAAAGCATGTAGTGTTGAGTGAAACTCTAAGATTACTGTAGCATAAGCATAGTAATTGCTGTTCTAAATGGCAATGCATATAAAAAGTGTTAAATATTATTAAGTATTAATCAGGAAATATAGCTTACAAAGGCATATAAACATATAATAACATTTTAGAAAACTTTCAGTTCTGAGACTTTATCTTGAAATTCCATGGCTGATTCATGTCAATGTATGACAAAACCCACTACAATATTGTAAAGTAATTAGCCTCCAACTAATAAAAATAAATAGAAAAAACAAAAAGAAATTCCACTTAGGTGAATGTATGTATTCCTTGATGATTCAGCATAATTCACTAATTACTATCAATGCATGTATATGTGTATAGGCACATTTACTTAGAGATACTATGTGTGTGCAAATTGATTTGTGTGACATTTTTCACAAGGAAATTGGGCAAGGGAGTTATCACTGCAAGTGTCTCTTCTACTGGTGGTCATGACTGGGAGTAAGTGACCTCTTTTATACACTATTTAAAAACCCTTTTTGAAAAATGACAATTTGGGATTTAGTTATTCCTTTAATACCTGGGAAGAGTGTGAAACAAAAACATTATTTCAGGTTAGGACAAGACAACTTGACCCTAGTTGCAAAGAATGGGCAGGAAGGAATATGATACTCCCTCTAGGAAAAAATAAAATGAAATCCATAATTCACCTGAAGCAATGAGATGCATCATTTCTTTTTATTGGAAGTGTACATCATCTAATTCAGTATCTAGAGACTTTGAGAAGTCAGTTAAAGTGGGCAGTGAATTATATGTTATTATAGCATTAATGTCAATGGCTTAAAATAGTTCCTTTATGGAAAGTGGCCTTTCATTTTCAACTCTAAGTGATATAATCAGATAACTTATGTCCTACCCTCACTCCTTGGGACAAGCTAACCTTTAGTCTTTGCTGGGAAATCTGTTTGTGTATAGAAATAGCTGACATGACATTTCCTGAAGTTGTATAGCTTTACACATGAAGTCTCAAAAATTAACATGAAATATTTTAATTTAAGAAGCATATTCAGGATATTAAAGTTGTATAGATACTTTCAGAATTTTATGTATACATAGTAAACAGTTAATCTAAAAGGCAACTTTAAACCTTTGCCATATGCCCAAAATATCTTTCCTAGATCCCATATGCCCAAAATATCTTTCCTATATCCAAACCACAGTTAAATGAATAAGAGTTACAGAGTAATGGGAGTTTAAAATTGTGAGAGGCTGCCATGTCCATTTGGAGAAGGAAATGGCAACCCACTGCAGTGTTCTTGCTTGGAGAATCCCAGGGACGGCGGAGCCTGGTGGGCTGCCGTCTATGGGGTCGCACAGAGTCGGACACGACTGGAGTGACTTAGCAGCAGCAGCAGCAGCAGCCATGTCCATGGAACTACTTGACTTTGGAATATGTATTTATACAGATGCTTTCATATTTTCAGAAACGTACTCCAGGCATTCTAAAAGTTCAGCATAAAGTTGGTTAATTCCCCATTCTGACCCAGTACCCAATCGATTCTGGGAAAAGAATACTCGCTCTTTCCCTATTTGCTGTCTCCTAGACTAGCTTATGGAGAAGGCAATGGCACTCCACTCCAGTACTCTTGCCTGGACAATCCCATGGACGGAGCAACCTGGTAGGCTGCAGTCCATGGGGTTGCTAAGAGTCGGACACGACTGAGCGACTTCACTTTCATGCACTGGAGAAGGAAATGGCAACCCACTCCAGTATTCTTGCCTGGAGAATCCCAGGGACAGGGGAGCCTGGTGGGCTGCCCTCTATGGGGTCGCACAGAGTCGGACACAACTGAAGTGACTTTGCAGCAGCAGCAGCAGCAGACTAGCTTATGGTTAAACTGCCTTGTGTCAAACCTTCCCTGGAAGATGGTTTTAGAGATCTTGCTTGGAACATGTAACCATTAGAATAATTAATGATGTGGGATTTATCAGGTAAAATATTTAAACAGGATCTCATAGGTATTTCCTATCGATACAATTGAAACCCAGGAGGTTGGAAATGATTTTAAGGGCTCAGAATAATTTCAACAGAAACATCAGGCCTTGATCCTTTTCCTGTTTCAGCTACATGTCTTCTCCTGGTAGAAAGCAGAGAAAAATTGTAATTATAAGGTCTACAGATTAATCTTGGTAGAAACATTTGCAGGCAGTTTGCTAAGCTCCTGAGTGGTACATCTCATTGTTAGAACTTTTTTCACAATATTTTTCTTCTCCCATGTCGTGCAAGGGACAGCTAGAACTATTTATTGGTGAGTAACATTACACTGTAGTCAGCTATTCTTTTGAAAAAGTTGGCATTTAATAACTTTCAGGAATGATCCCCTCAAAACCTTCAGTAGTCTTCCTTTTCCCATGCTGTTTACAGATTTAAGACTTGTGAAGGCAGTCGATATAGTATTCAGTTTAATAACATAAATGTTTTATTACTCATCAAATTTTAGGTAAATGCATTAATGGTGTAAGGGAGTCAGGGAGTAGAGGCATCAGGAAAACCAGAACCCACCAAGCATTCAAGTTTCAATGCTATGTTTTTCAGTAAAGAAAGATAGCTTAAAAAAAAACAAACAACAACAACAAAAAAAACCTTTGGAAGTACACCTTTGTTCTTATGGCATCAACAAGGTTTATATAGAAATTCATGTAAAGATGGGAATTTGGACCCAAATAGATAAGCTAAAGGCAAAGAAGAAAAGGAAAAGTATATCCATCTGAATGCAGAGTTCCAAAGAATAGCAAGGAGAGCTAAGAAAGCCTTCCTCAGTGATCAGTGTAAAGAAGTAGAGGAAAACAATAAAATGGGAAAGACTAGAGACCTCCTCAAGAAAATTAGAGATACCAAGGGAATATTTCATGCAAAGATGGGCACACTAAAGGACAGAAACAATATGGACCCAACAGAAGCAGAAGAGATTAAGAAAAGGTGTCAAGAATACACAGAAGAACAATACAAAAAACATACTGAGCCCTTCCACCCTTCCAGAAGATGGTGATGTTGTCTTTGCCCCTGCAGTCAACTTTAAAATCTGGCAATAGCAATTTTGAATAGACAGCTCTCCAGATACTTTTGGTACTTAGCGCCTTTGCACTTGCTATTCCCTCAGTAGGTAGTGGTCTTCTACCTTATACCCAGGTGGATATCTCCTTTAACATCCTCAATTCTTTACTTACATGTCATCTTTTCAATGAAGTCTTCTTTGACCACCCTATTTAAAACCACATTCACTTTCTTTAGTACAACCTTGTTTGATTTCACTCTTGACACTTAGCACCTTCTAATATAGAATGTAATCTACTTTCTTATTTTGTTGATTGCCTGCCTTTTTCCTATTAGCATGTAAGTGTCATGTGGGTGTATAATTTTTGGTTACCTTTTAAAATCAGTGTGGTGAAATTCACATGACATAAAAGTAGTAATTTTAAAGTGTACAATTCAGAGCCATTGAATATATTTACAACTTTGTACAACCGTTACTTCTATTTAGTTCCAAAAACATTTTCATCACCCTCAAAGGAAACCCCACACCCATTAAGCAGCCATTCCTCATCTCCTTAACTCCCCCAATCCCTGGCCACCATGTATTTGCTTTCTATTGCACATCCATTTTGACTGTATGCTATTTGATGAGGCTGGTGAAAAAACAAATGGAACTATGCTGGGAAAATTAGCCTGGTGAAATAATAAGAGTATTAACAAAGAAATATAGCTGGTGATGGACCATCATAGAAAAATCAGCTTGTTAATCAGATTAAAAATGCATGAAATGAGTGACAGCCAGGACTGTGTACTCATTTGTTATCTGGCTTTAACCAGAAGAATGAAACAAAGATAAGTGGACAACTTGCTTAAAATAAAGACATTGCCAAACAGTTATTGATGCACTCAGGCAGGAGAAAAGAGAATCAGGAAATTTGAGTATTTAAATATGTAGACTTTCCACCATAAGGAAGAATTGGTTACTGTATGATATAAACACTGTTCTCCACTTTAAGATAACTTGATGAAGACTAAATCGAAGATGAAAGTTACTTATAAGAAGGAAATTCAAATTAACCCATATTCAAATTAACCCATATTCAAATGTCTGGGCATGTTGTTGTGGGGCAGAGGCTAATGAAAGTGACAATGGGTATAAACTGGAGGAGCTATTTAATTCCAGATTAAACCCAGTTTTGCATTCACTGACTATTGGCACAATTCATCTTCTACAGTTCAGTGACTCTTGAGTCTCTTGGAGCCAGCTGCACTAGAAGCATTGGAAAGTAAAAGGTGATTTTAGTATTCAATTTTAACCCATGACTCAATTTGGGTGAAGGTCTCCAGTATTTTATGTGTAAAATGCATGCTATCTATAAAGCCGAACTTGAGATAACTGGATTAGGAATAACTAGAGCCTCTAATCTGGGCTTCACTAGTGATTAGTTTGGTGACCTTAGGTAAGTAATTTACCCTTACTCATCTGATTTTCTCATCTTACCATGCCTATCTCATAGTGATGTCTTCAAAGTAAAAATAGTCTGTGTGCTGAAAAAAGTACTCTTTGAAATAGAACTCACAAGTTGTAGTTTGAATATTTACAAATATCTCTTTGCTGGGACTGTGAACATGAGAAAGAATCCTTCCTACGAAACTTAAATATTTATTAAGGATTTAATTGCTAGCATAGAATTCCTCTATAAAGTGCCGTCACTAGTAGTTCAAACTGGTTTTGGGGGGGTTAGTTTGCAAATATGAAAAATGCACTGATTATGTGCATTGAATGAATAACATTTGCACAGGATTTCCACTCTTTCTGCTCTGAGCTTCTGACTCAGTTTCTCTTAAAGCTGTTAGCAACATTTTATATCCTTTCAGCCCAAGCCACAGTATTATCTCTCTTTGTCTTATGATTTCACAGGGAGCAAACATTTTAAAAAATTATAATTACTTTGTTTATCATTGCAATCCACATCTGGGGGAAGCACGTCCTTACAAGAGATTGGAGAGATAAACATACTCTAAGTCATGAAGTATCTTTTTTGATATGAGCCAGGTTATGAAGTTTAGATTTTTATTACTAGGGCACCTGAGAACTACTTGAGTTTTATGTGATATTATCATATTTGCATTTTTGAAAAAAATCACTCTAGTTGCCCTTTTCACTAGAGGAGGGAAAAGCTAGAGTCAGGAGACCATTTAAGAAAGAAATGATGATGATGCCTAAACTAGGGTGCTGACTGTGGGGAAGAATGAAATAAATGTATTTGAGGGCTATTTGGGAGGTAGAATCAATAGGACTGGGTTAGTGTCTGGGTCTGGGAGATCAGGGGAAAAAATTAGGTAAGGTTTCTGGTATCATTCTTTTAAATTAAAAACCAACCAACCAACAAACAGCCAATTCACCTTGTAACCATCTTTATTTTGAAAAATTTAGTTATTAGGTTTCTTTCCTTTCTTTTCTAAATGTGCTAGAGACTCCGAATAATAAAATGATTAAGGAACACAGATTGTAGAGTCAAATAGTGTGTGAGTGAAAGTCGCTAAGTCATGTCTGACTCTTTGCGACCCCATGGACTATAACCTGCCAGTCTCCTCCGTCCTTGAAATTCTCCAGGCAAGACTACTGGAGTGGGTAGCCAGTCCCTTCTCCAGGGCATCTTCTCAACCCAAGGATCGAACCCAGGTCTCCTGCATTGCAGGCAGCTTCTGTACCATTTGAGCTACCAGAAAGTCAGACAGACCTAGGTTCAGACCATGACTCCACTCCTTCCTTGCTGTGTGACCTTTGGGAGGTTGCTGAAACTTTCTATTACACAGCTTCCTCATCTATAAAATGAGAATAACCATAATACCTACCCCATAATGTTCAGACAAGTGTAAACTGAGTTAATCTGTGCCAAGTATTTAGAACAGTGCCTAGCACTTAATAAGTGCTCAGGAAATGTCATAAAAGTTTATTATTATGTTGTTGTTACGGATACTGTTCCTCCTCCTCCTTCTACTATTAGTTTTAGACTACTTTCAGAAATCTTTCAGGAATACTCCTTAAAGCTATGTTTCTTATTTTCAGCACCTTTTCAGGGCCTGCTTTAGATTATGGAGGGACAGCAATGATTCCTTCCATCCTCATAGGCACCTAGAGGGTGAGATTTGGGAAGAAAGAGAAAACAAAAGGATAAAAAATTCCTATTTTCAGTCCCCTGTGCTGTGTTGTGTTTAGTCACTCAGTCGTGTCTGACTCTTTGCAACCCCATGGACTATAACCCACCGGGCTCCTCTGTCCACAGGGATTCTCCAGGCAAGAATACTGGAGTAGGTTGCCATGCCCTCCTCCAGGGGATCTTCCCTACCCAGGGATCAAACCCAGGTCTCCAGCATTGCAGGCGGATTCTTTGCCATTTGAGCCACCAGGGAAGCCCAAGAATACTGGAGTAGGTAGCCCATCCCTTCTCCAGGGGACTTCAATCCCCTATTTAAGGTCAAAATTCATGTTTGGTGGTCACTCAACCCAGTGATTTAGGTCTGTCTTCAACAGCTTTCTTTACTACTAAGCAAGGTAGACCTTGCTGAAGTGGCATTTCTGTTTTCTTTTTTTTTTTTCCAAAGAAATAAAAACATTAATATAACTTCAGTGACAGAAATGAAATTTGAGGACAGAGCTATTTCTGTGAAGTAGCTGTTATTATTTCCATTTCACAGATGAGAAAGCTGGAGTTTAGTAAAGTACATTACTTGTCTGGAGTCACACAAATAGGTATTAGAGTTGGAGTATGAAGTTCTCACCGGGCTTCCCGGTGGCTCAGCAGTAAAGAATCTGCCTGCAGGAGACTTGCAGGAGATGCAGGTTTGATCCCTAAGTCTGGAAGATCCCCTGGAGGAGGAAATGGCAACTCACTCTAGTATTCTTGCCAAGAAAATCCCATGGACAGAGGAGCCCCGAGGGCTAAAATCTGTGGGGTCGCAATCAATGGGGTCACATAGTTGAGCAACTGAGTACAGAGCACAAAGATCACAAAACTGAAGATTAAGTATTTTTACAAATTACAATGCGATTAATACTCTTAGGCACTATGAGGAATATGAGTTTTTTACCTCCAGGAGTTTTATATTAGAGCACTATAGAAGATCATGTAGATGCCAGGATCAAGCTATGTGGTATAGTCAGTAAGCACTATAGAAATAAAAAGAAAACCAATATATGGTTACCAAAGGTGGAGGAGAAGGGAGGGATGAATTAGGAATATAGGATTAACATCTGCACACTACTATATATGAAACAGATAATCAAGGACCTACTGTATAGCATAGAAAACTATATTCAATATTTTGAATAACCTATAAGGGAAAATGGGCTTCCCTTATGGCTCAGCTGGTAAAGAATCCACCTGCAATGAGGGAGACCTGGATTTGATCCCTTGGTTAGGAAGATCCCCTGGAGAAGGGAAAGGCTACCCACTCCAGTATTCTGGCCTGGAGAATTCCATGGACTGTATAGTCCAAGGTGTCATAAAGAGTCGGACACAACTGAGCAACTTTCACTTTCATAAAGGAAAAGAATCTGAAAAAAAAACATATGTATGTGTGTGTATATATGTAGGTATATATGTGTATATATATGTATGTGTGATTACACACACACATATGCATCACTTTGCTATACACCTGAAACTAACACAATATTGTAAATCAACTAAACTTCAGTAAATAAATAAATATCATAGCCTTTAATAATAAAGAGAGAAATAGAAGGAAGATATCACTGGGGTTTGTCAAGTCAGGGAGGAATTTGAAGAAGATGGGACCTGAGGTAGCTCTCAAAGGAAAATGTAAGTACACCAGGTTGTTTGAAGTTGAAGGTTGGAGAGAGAAGGTGACTTCAAGCAGAGTCTCAAATAGGTGAAGACCCAGAGAAATGAAGTATATAGTGTGTGCCAACAGGATTCATGATATATTCATAGTAGACAGCAGTGGATTAGGATCTGGTGTGGGCAGGTCATCTAAGCAAATAGAAGGCCTTGAATCCCAACCTCTGGGGTGTCTCTCTGCCATAGACTTATTTATTGAATAAGCAAAGTTTTGCTTATTTCAAGCACTCTCACTAATTGTTACCCATCAAGCGGAGCATGAGATACATTGGCTTTCCAAACTGCTGTTGTAGGTTATACTTGTAAGGGGAAATGTGACAAAATGAGTCAAGATATGCAGAGGGATTCATAACCATTGCCTTCAATGCAATATACAACTCCATTCAAACTGCTAGGAATTTCATGCCTACCAGCAGCCCAGAGATACATTATTTAATATTTCAAATTATATAGTTTTCTCCTTTCTCAAACAGACCTGTTTCTTTCAATGCTCTGCCATGCCAGTTCTAGCAGCTCCAGCTGTTGCTGTCACACTTAATAACGCCTTTTCAGAGCTTAGATATTGTGCCACTGCACCAACTTTCCCATAGGCCCAAGAAGGAGTTTTGAGATGAACTGTTTTTTTTTTCTGTATTTGTTGTTGTTTAGGTTTCAACCTGATGAAGATCCCAGGTTGACCTGCTATCAGTGAGAGGGTTAAGAATCAATAAGTTTAGCTCTTTCTAATGCTACAGCAAGGTCACTCATAAAGTTGGTAGCTTGCCAAATTGCATGAAATGATCCAAGCTAGTGTGAAACTCCCAATGTATTAAATGTTGGTACCCACGTTTGCAAAGTCAGGCATCCAAATTGTGCCTGGTATGAAGTATTAGGCATTGGTTTTAGGAAATTGAGCTCAAGGGTGGGAACACCATAACTTTGGAATTATTGGCATTGACATGGCTATTTTCACCCATTGTGATGGGAATGTGTTCATAGAAGAAGTAAGATGATTCTGAAAAGTGCCATGCAATTATGAACTATTGGGGGATTTTAACAGGGTGCTCTCCAACAAAGGAAACAAAAAACAAGGTGAAAAGACAGCCCACAGAATGGGAGAAAATAATAGCAAATGAAGAAGCAGACAAAGGATTAATCTCAAAAATGTAAAAGCAACTCCTGCAGCTCAATTCCAGAAAAAGAAATGACCTAATCAAAAAATGTGCCAAAGATCTAAACAGACATTTCTCCAAAGAAGATATACAGATGGCAAACAAACACATGAAAAGATGCTCAACATCACTCATTATCAGAGAAATGCAAATCAAAACCACAATGAGGTACCATTACACGCCAGTCAGGATGGCTGCTATCCAAAAGTCTACAAGCAATAAATGCTGGAGAGGGTGTGGAGAAAAGGGAACCCTCTTACACTGTTGGTGGGAATGCAAACTAGTACAGCCACTATGGAGAACAGTGTGGCGATTCCTTGAAAAACTGGAAATAGAACTGCTATATGACCCAGCAATCCCACTCCTGGGCATACACACTGAGGAAACCAGATCTGAAAGAGACACATGCATCCCAATGTTCATCGCAGCACTGTTTATAATAGCCAGGACATGGAAGCAACCTAGATGCCCATCAGCAGACGAATGGATAAGAAAGCCGTGGCACATATACACAATGGAATATTACTCGTCCATTAAAAAGAATACATTTGAATCAGTTCTAATGAGATGGATAAAACTGGAGTCCATTATACAGAGTGAAGTAAGCCAGAAAGATAAACACCAATGCAGTTTACTAGCGCATATATATGGAATTTAGAAAGATGGTAACAATAACCCTATATGCAAGACAGAAAAAGAGACACAGATGTATAGAACAGACTTTTGGACTCTATGGGAGAAGGCGAGGGTGGGATGACCTGAGAGAACAGTATCAAAACATGTATATTATCAAGTGTGAAACAGATCGCCAGTCCAGGTTGGATGCATGAGACAAGTGCTCGGGTCTGGGGCACTGGGCTGACCCAGAGAGATGGGATGGGGAGGGAGGTGGGAGGGGGTTCAGGATGGGGAACACATGTTAAAAAAATAAATAAGAGGGTGCTCTCATGTTTGCTTTCTTGCTACAGATTTTTTATCCCCTATTTAAATGCTAGTCTATATGTCAGTCAAATCAAATATAATTGGTACAGTTTACTATTTGGTGATTTTACTGTTGCTTGTACAATATATGCAGATGTTCTAAAATGTGTCAATAATGCCAGAATATCAAAAATAAGATGCACATGTGGTGAAAATAACCCTGCACACATTCATACACACATGAGCACACTT